>NC_133126.1:209715048-209887548 GCF_048418815.1 Hemitrygon akajei | reverse complement strand
TTCTACAGTTCGGAGTTCATTTCTGGTTCTGCCTGTACGGTGTCGGGCATTCTACAGTTTGGAGTTCAATTCTGGTTCTGCCTGTACGGTGTCGGGCATTCTACAGTTCGGAGTTCATTTCTGGTTCTGCCTGTACGGTGTCGGGCATTCTACAGTTCGGAGTTCAATTCTAGTTCTGTCTGTACGGTGTCGGGCATTCTACAGTTCAGAGTTCATTTCTAGTTCTGTCTGTACGGTGTCAGGCATTCTACAGTTTGGAGTTCAATTCTGGTTTTGCCTGTACGGTGTTTCCACCTTCTCCCCATCACCACATGGGTTTCTTCCAGGTGCTCTGATTTCCTCCCACAGCCCAAAGACATACCAGTTAGGAAACCATAGAAAGGGTGCAGAGGAGATTTATGTAACACTTACCCAACAGGCTGGTGTATGTCTAGGGGAAAAGGAGATCCAGCCCCTCACCAACCCCACCTCCCGTACACGCAGGTGCATGACGGTTGGAATGAATGGGCTTTAGAGGTTTCCTTGTCTTCTCTTGCTCCCGGTTCTGATGTTCTTTCCAACATCCTCTCTCTTCCCCTGCAAAGTTACAAAGTTTCCCCTTGTCCAAACTCACAGAAGTTCATGTACCCACAGCTCTGATCCTGGCTACGTTGATTCTAGGCCCAGAGATGACTTGATTTTAAATCTTAATTGTCATTTTCAAATGACCTGGATGTCACTGGGAAGTACAGAGTTGACCAACTATATCAATAACCATGAGAAATGACCTGCCTCCTGGAACAGCGGTTGTGATCCTTGTAAAAATTCTCATTGGAGAGAGACAGTTCTAGCATATGGAATCCTTGATGATAAAGAACTTGTCTTGTAACAGGGACCACCGACTACGAGACTGTTAGAATAACCCCTACATTCATGCACGTCCTTCAGGATTGAAATGTGCCCCATCTTATTTGGAGTATTGTGCACAGTTTTGATCACCTTCCCACAGGATCGATGTCAATAAAATCGAAAGAGTACAGAGAAAATTTACACAGAGGTTGCCAGGACTTGAGGTCCTGAGGTATAGGGAAAGGTTGAATATGTTAGGACCTTATTCCCTGGAACGTAGGAGAATGAAGGGAGATTTGATAGAGGTAACAAAATTCTGAAGGGCATAGATAGGGTAAATGCAAGCAGGCTTTTTCCACTGAGGTTGGGTGAGACTAGAACTAGAGCTGATGGGCTAAGGGTGAAAGGTGAACTGTTTAAGGGGAACATGTGGGGGAACGTCTTCACTTAGAGGGTGGTAAGAGTGTGGAACGAACTGCCAATGGAAGTGGTTGATGCAGGTTTGATTTCAACATTTAAGAGAAGTTTTGAGAGGTATATGGTTGGTAAGGATATGGTGGGCTATGGTCATGGTGCAAGTTAATGAGACTAGGCAGGTTAATGGTTTGGCATGGACTAGATGGGCCAAATGGCCTGTTTCTGAGCTGTAGTGTCGTATGATTTCATCTGAGCCTCAATGTGACTCCTGATCCAAATTAACACGGCTGTTGCTGTTGGCTATCACACTGATACAGAATGAGAGATGCAATATGGATGCTGGCCCTTTGGCCCAGCAATTCTGTACTAACCATTAGCAGCCCATTTTCTTCACATTCACTCCATCTTAACCCATTTTACACCCCTTTCCCTTGACTACAGAGTGTGTTTTATTCTGAATAAAACAGCATATCCTATTGGATTGGAGAGCATGCCTTATTCAGAATAAGAGAGCAAATCCTACTGGATTGGAGAGCATACCTTATTCAGAATAAGAGAGCATGTCCTATTGGATTAGAGAACATCAATTATGAGGAAAAGTTTAATGAGCTAGGGCTTTTATCTTTGGAATGCAAGAGAATGAGAGATGTCTTGAGAGAAGCGATTAAGATAAGAGACAAAATAGAGCGGACAGCCAGAAACATTTTCCCAGGGTGGAAATGACTAATGTGTGGGCACAATTTTAAGGTCATCAGACGAAAGTGTAGGAGGATGTCAGTGGCAGGTCTTTTTACACTGCGGGTGAGTGGAATGTGTTGCCAGGAGTGGTGGTAGAGGCGGATACATTAGGGACTTTTAAGAGACTCTTAGGTAGCACATAGATGAAAGAAAATTGGAAGGCAATGTGGGAGGGAAGGGTTAGATTGAGTGTGGAGTGGATGAAAGGCTAGCACAACATTGTGGGCCAAAGGGCCTTACTGTGCTGTAATGTTCTATGTTCTATGTTCCCATTAACTTTCCATGTACAATGCAACAGGCAAATTATCTGCCACTTACAGTATCTACAGTACATACAAGAAACAATTTATCCAACATCCACTTGCACAACTAAGGGGCAATTTAATGCACACTAGAAAGAAATTGTGCAGATGCTGGATATCCAGAACAATACATGCAAAATGTTGGAGGAACTCAGCAGGTCAGGCAGCACCTATGGAAATGAATAAACAATTGACGTTTTAGCCGAGACCCTTCATCAGGACTAATCTACCACTCACTTGCACACCAGGGGCAATTTACCCTACCAACTCATATTTTTATCTACCAAACCAGCCCATGGATAAGATGGATAAGATTTTTGCCACACATCACTTTTTTATTCAAGATTATTTAATGTCATTTCCAGGACACAAGTGTAAAGGAGAACAAAATAATTGTTACTCTGGATCGGATACAAACAAAATACCAATAAGATAAAGACACAATAAAAAAAACACAATAAACATAAAAACATATGACAGCTTAGGTACACAGATTGATTTATGCTCATAAAGTGACGCTAGGCACCGGAGTGTCTGTACATAAGGTGACTGACAGGAAATGATAAAGTCGTGAAGGTTGGAGTGTGAAGGTGTGGGTTAGTGAGGGGAGCCTGAGTGCTTGGGGAAGGTAAATGTTTTTGAGTCTGGTGGTCTTGCCGTGGATGTTATGCAGCCTTTGTCCTGATGGAGGTGGGATAAACAGTCGATGAGCAGAGCGGGTGGGATCTTTCATGATGTCAATGGCACCTTTCAGTACATCGTCCTACATTGTGGGTTGGTAGTGCAGGTGATGCATTGTAGATCCTTCCTGTCCACTGCAATGCATTTTCTGTGCAATGCAGAGGCATAGCTTATTAGTTTGCTCACTAGACCATAAGACCATAAGATATATGAGCAGATTTAGGCCATTTGGCCCATCGAGTCTGCTCTGCTATTTCATCATTGCTGATCCATTCTCCTCTCAGCCCCATTCTCCTGCCTTCTCCCTGTAACTCATCATGTCTGGACCAATCAAGAACCTATCAATCTCTGCTACACACACAAAATGCTGGTGGAACGTAGCAGGCCAGGCAGCATCTATAGGAAGAAGTACAGTCAATGTTTCAGGCCGAGACCCTTCGTCAGGACTAACCGAAAGAAAAGATAGTAAGAGATTTGAAAGTGGGAGGGGGAGGGGGAAATGCAAAATGATAGGAGAAGACAGGAGGGGGAGGGATGAAGCTAAGAGCTGGAAAGGTGATTGGCAAAAGGGAGACAGAGCTGGAGAAGGGAGAGGATCATGGGACGGGAGGCCTAGAGAAAAAGAAAGAGGGAGGGGAGCACCAGAGAGAGATGGAGAACAGGCTAGCAGTGATTGTGAGAGGGACAGAGAGAGAGGAAAAAAGGAGAGAATAAAAGGGGGGAGAATAATAAACAAATAAGGGATGGGGTAAGAAGGGGAGGAGGGGCATTAATGGAAGTTAGAGAAATCAATGTTCTTGCCATCAGGTTGGAGGCTACCCAGCCAGTATATAAGGTGTTGTTCCTCCAACCTGAGTGTGGCTTCATCTTGACAGTAGAGGAGGCCATGGATAGACATATCAGAATGGGAATGCGACGCGGAATTAAAATGTGTGGCCACTGGGAGATCCTGCTTTCTCTGGCAGACTGAGCATAGGTGTTCAGCGAAACAGTCTCCCAGTCTGCGTCGGGTCTCACCAATATATAAAAGGCCACACCGGGAGCACCGGATGCAGTATACCACACCAGCCGACTCACGGGTGAAGTGTCGCCTCACCTGGAAGGACTGTCTGGGGCCCTGAATGGTGGTGAGGGAGGAAGTGTAAGGGCAGGTGTAGCATTTGTTCCGTTTACAAGGGTAAGTGCCAGGAGGGAGATCGGTGGGAAGGGATGGGGGGGGACGAATGGACAAGGGAGTCATGTAGGGAGCGATCCCTGCGAAAAGCAGAAAGAGTGAGGAGAGGGAAAGATGTGCTTGGTAGTGGGATCCCGTTGGAAGTGGTGGAAGTTACGGAGATTTATATGTTGGACCTGGAGGCTGGTGGGGTGGTAGGTGAGGACAAGGGGAACCCTATCCTGAGTGGGGTGGCGTGTGGATGGGGTGAGAGCAGATGTGTGGGAAATGGGAGAGATGCGTTTGAGAGCAGAGTTGATGGTGGAAGAAGGGATGCCCCTTTGTTTAAAAAAGGAAGACATCTCCTTCATCCTGGAATGAAAAGCCTCATCCTGAGAGCAGATGCAGCGGAGACAGAGGAATTGTGAGAAGGGGATAGCATTTTTGCAAGAGACAGGGTGGGGAGGAATAGTCCAGGTAGCTGTGAGAGTCCGTAGGCTTATAGTAGATATCAGTAGATAAGCCGTCTCCAAAGATGGAGACAGAAAGATCAAGAAAGGGGAAGGAGGTGTAAATTTGAGGGCAGGGTGAGGTTGGAGGCAAAATTAATGAAGTCAACAAGCTCAGCATGCGTGCAATCAATCTCTGCCTTAATTAAATACAATGTCTTGGCTTCCACAGCCTCCTCTGGCAAGAATTCCACAGATTCAGCACCCTGGCTAAAGAAATTCCTCCTCATGTCCTTTCTAAATGGATGTACCTCTACGCTTAGGCTGTGTCCTCTGGTCTTAGATTCTCCCACCATAGGAAATATCATGTCCACGGCCACTCTATCACGGCCTTTCAACATTCAATAGGTTTCAATGAGATCCCCCCTCCCAAGTCTTCTGAATTTCAGTGAGTACTGACCCAGCCATCAAATGCTGCACATAAGAAGAAGAGAGAGATGTATAACATGTAGAGGAAACAGGGAGGAAATAAGATGCTTGAAGAGTATAAAAATAGTAAGAAAATACTTAAGAAAGAAATCAGGAGGGCTAAAAGAAGACATGAGGTTGCTTTGGCAGTCAGGGTGAATGATAATCTGAAGAGCTTCTACAGGTATGTTAAGAGCAAAAGGATAGTAAGGGATAAAATTGGTCCTCTTGAAGATCAGAGTGGTTGGCTATGTATGGAACCAAAAGAAATGGGAGAGATATTAAATGGGTTTTTTGCATCTGTATTTACTAAGGAAACTGGAATGGAGTCTATGGAATCAAGGCAAACAAGTAGGGAGGTCATGGAACTTATACAGATTAAAGAAGAGGCGGTGCTTGCTGTCTTGAGGCAAATCAGAGTAGATAAATCTCCAGAACCTGACAGGGTATTCCCTCGGACCTTGAAGGTGACTCGTGTTGAAATTGCAGGGGCTCTGGCAGAAATATTTAAAATGTCGATATCCACGGGTCAGGTGCCGGAGGATTGGAGGATAGCTCATGTAGTTCCGTTGTTTAAACAAGGCTCAAAAAGTAAGCCAGGAAATTATAGGCTGGTATGTTTGATATCGGTTGTAGGTAAATTATTGGAAGGAATACTAAGAGATAGGATCTACAAATATTTGGATAGACAGGGACTTATTAGAAAAAGTCAGCATGGCTTTGTGTGTGGTAGGTCATGTTTAACCAATCTATTAGAGTTTTTCAAGGAAGTTACCAGGAAAGTGGATGAGGGGAAGGCAGTGGATGTTATCTACATGGACTTCAGTAAAGCCTTTGACAAGGTCCCGCTTGGGAGGTTAGTTAGGAATATTCAGTCGCTAGGTATACATGGAGAGGTAGTAAATTGGATTAGACATTGGCTCAATGGAAGAAGCTAGAGAGTGGTAGTGGAGGATTGCTACTCTGAGTGGAGGCCTGTGACTAGTGTTGTGCCACAGGGATCAGTGCTGGGTCCATTGTTATTTGTCATCTATATCAATGATCTGGATGATAATGTGGCAAATTGGATCAGCAAGTTTGCTGATGATACAAAGATTGGAGGTGTAGTGGACAGTGAGAAAGGTTTTCAAAGCTTGTAGAGGGATTTGGACCAGTTGGTGGAATGGGCTGAAAAATGGCAGATGGAGTTTAATGCGAACAAGTGTGAGGTATTGCACATTGGAAGGTCAAACCAAGGTAGAACATACAAGGTAAATGGTAGGACACTGAGGAGTGCAGTAGAACAGAGGGATCTGGGAGTACAGGTACATAATTTCCTAAAAGTGGCGTCACAGGTAGATAGGGTTGTAAAGAAAGCTTTTGGTACATTGGCCTTTATAAATCAAAGTATTGAGTATAAGAGTTCGAATGTAATGGTGAGGTTGTATAAGACATTGGTGAGTGAATTTGGAGTATTGTGTGCAGTTTTGGTCAACTAATTACAGGAAGGATATTAATAAGGTTGAAAGAGTGCAGAGAAGGTTTACAAGGATGTTGCCGGGACTTGAGAAACTGAGTTACAGAGAAAGGTTGAATAGGTTAGGACTTTATTCCCTGGAGCGTAGGAGAATGAAGGGTGATTTGATAGAGGTGTATAAAATTATGATGGGTATAGATAGAGTGAATGCAAGCAGGCTTTTTCCACTGAGGCTAGGGGAGAAAAAACCCAGAGGTCATGGGTTAAGGGTGAAGGGGGAAAAGTTTAAGGGGAACATTAGGGGGGGACTTCCTCACACAGAGAGTGGTGGGAGTGTGGAATGAGCTGCCAGATGAAGTGGTGAATGCGGGCTCACTTTTAACATTTAAGAAAAACTTGGACAGGTACATGGATGAGAGGGGTTTGGAGGGATATGGCCCAGGTGCAGGTCAGTGGGACTAGGCAGAAAAATGGTTCGGCACAGCCAAGAAGGGCCAAAAGGCCTGTTTCTGTGCTGTAATGTTCTATGGTTCTATATGCTAAGCCTTTCTATCTCAGAATCATTTTGGTGATCCTCCAATTTCACCCCATCATTTCTCAGGAGGCCAGAACTGCTCAAAATACTCCGAGTGCCTTTTACAGCCTCAGCGTTACACCTTTGCTTTTACAAAGACACTCCCTCCCTTTGCTGCGCACCTGTAGAAAGATGTGAGTCTCGGTATCCATAATCCAGCTCTCCTCAGCCTCCTTAGAAAGCAGAGACGCTTGTGAGCTTTCCTGATTGTGTTCTGGGACCATGAGATATCTTTCTGCGCATACAAATGAATTAAGTAAAGCTCTGCCCTTTAATCTTATTGCACGGTACAAAACGGCTATCTATCAAAGACCCCCCTGTCTAATTAATGTAATGCATCCAGCCTACTGACTTGAATTATTGATGTGACTCATCTGTTCTGCGCCCTGACTGGGTTCTTTATGCATCACGCTTTTCGACTGATCTGTAACATTAACGTCAGCTTTCTCCAGCAGCAGTGACTCACTTTATTAAGAAGATAAAATGGCCGTAGTTACAGTGTTGGTGGATGGTTCAAATTGTCCGTCTCCACCTGGGCTTAGTAACCTGGGGAATGGGTCCCTCTGCCTCTGCATGAGGGAGGGGTAAGGTTAGGAAAATGTATTCCTGGGCCCTATCTCCCACTCCTTCTAGTGACCCCTCCCTTCTCTCCAACTTGCCCTCTTCCCATGAAATGCTTCCAAAATCAAGTTTTAATTGCAGTTTTCTGCTTTGATTTGTGTCCGTGCTTTCTCTGTCTAGAAGCTTGTCACCAGTATGGAACCTAGAATAGTACAGTACGGCCCTTCAGCCTATGATGTTGAACTGAACTTTTAACCTACTCTAAGATAAATATAACTCTTCCTTTCCACATTGGCCTCCATTTTTCTTTCATCCACGTGCCTTTCAGAGAGTCTCTTAAATGTATCTGCTTCTGTCACTACACCTGGCAGTGTGTTCCTGTCAGGGTCTGGTCTGGAACCGCGTTCCGGGTTTTGATCCGGTCCGGGGGCTCCGGACTCCGGGTCCTGCAGTTGTCCCTCCCGTCACCCGTGATCTAGTTAGGACCCTCCTGGTTCAAGGAGGCATACCTGTAACTCATTGAGCTGCAGGTGTTTATAAGGGGCCTTGGGACTGGGACCAGGCGGGTGGTTGTTTTGTTCTGTTTCTCCGCCGGCTCTGAACTCGTCTCTGCATTCAGTGGTCCCGCCCGGGCTCAGATCTTCTCTTCATCATGCTTCTCTGCCCCGTACCAGTACTACTAGGTTGGTCCGCTCCCCCACCTTTCTTCCCATGCGCTGGTCTCGCTTCTCCGCTCGTTTGTTTTGTTCGCGCGGTCGCGCTGTCTGCCGGCTGTTTCCGATTTTCCCGTTGTCATGACTGTTGTGTTGGTCACCCTGGACCTATGCCTGTTCCTACCCCTTGCCTCCGTTGGGCAGGTCCGGCCGACCTGCTGCTGCCCGACGGTGGTTCTGCCTGTTCCTACCCCTTGCCTCCGTTGGGCAGGTCCGGCTGACCTGCTACTGCCCGGCAGTGGTTCTGCCCCGTCCTTCTCCTCCGGGATAGTGCCCCGCACCCGCCTAGGGGTCCGTTCGTGCCAAGGCCTCTGGTGTTTCCGCCTGGGAGGCGGCCCTACCCGGGGCATATGCGGCCTGCCCAGGGAAGGCTCTTTTCTGCCCCATTCTCCTCTTCCGCTCGAACTCTGGGATTGTGCCCTGCACCCGCCTAGGGGTTTAAGCCTTGCCCAGGCCTCCGGTGTTTCCACCTGGGGGGCGTCCCTACCCGGGATATATGCGGCCCGCCCAGGGAGGACTCTCCGACAGCCTGCCTGAATCCTGGGGACCTGTCTGCCTGCCTGAACTTCGGGAGCCCGCTCCTCTCCGCCTGCCTGAACTCCGGGAGCCCGCTCCGCTCCGCCTGCCTGAACTCCGGGAGCCCGCTCCGCTCTGCCTGCCTGAACCCCGGGAGCCCGCTCCGCTCTGCCTGCCTGAACCCCGGGAGCCCGCTCCGCTCTGCCTGCCTGAACCCCGGGAGCCCGCTCCACTCCGCCTGCCTGAACCCCGGGAGCCCGCTCCGCTCCGCCTGCCTGAACCCCAGGAGCCCGCTCTGCACTGCCTGCCTGGACTCCGGGAGCCCGCTCCGCTCCGCCTGCCTGGACTCCGGGAGCCCGCTCCGCTCCGCCTGCCTGAACTCCGGGAGCCCGCTCCGCTCCGCCTGCCTGAACTCCGGGAGCCCGCTCCGCTCTGCCTGCCTGAACCCCGGGAGCCCGCTCCACTCTGCCTGCCTGAACCCCGGGAGCCCGCTCCGCTCCGCCTGCCTGAACCCCGGGAGCCCGCTCTGCACTGCCTGCCTGGACTCCGGGAGCCCGCTCCGCTCCGCCTGCCTGGACTCTGGGAGCCCGCTCCGCTCCGCCTGCCTGAACCCCGGGAGCCCGCTCCGCTCTGCCTGCCTGAACCCCGGGAGCCCGCTCCGCTCTGCCTGCCTGAACCCCGGGAGCCCGCTCCGCTCCGCCTGCCTGAACCCCAGGAGCCCGCTCCGCTCCGCCTGCCTGAACCCCGGGAGCCCGCTCCGCTCCGCCTGCCTGAACCCCGGGAGCCCGCTCTGCACTGCCTGCCTGGACTCCGGGAGCCCACTCCGCTCTGCCTGCCTGAACCCCGGGAGCCCGCTCCGCTCCGCCTGCCTGAACCCCGGGAGCCCGCTCCGCTCCGCCTGCCTGAACCCCGGGAGCCCGCTCTGCACTGCCTGCCTGAACCCCGGGAGCCCGCTCCTCTCCGCCTGCCTGGACTCCGGGAGCCCGCTACGCTCTGCCTGCCTGAACTTCGGGAGCCCGCTCCGCTCTGCCTGCCTGAACTTCGGGAGCCCGCTCCGCTCTGCCTGCCCGGACTCCGGGAGCCCGCTCCGCTCCGCCTGCCCGGACTCCGGGAGCCCGCTCCGCTCCGCCGGCCTGGACTCCGGGAGCCCGCTCCGCACTGCCTGCCTGAACTCTATCTACCTGGACTCCGGGAGCCCGCTCCGCACTGCCTGCCTGAACTCTATCTACCTGAACCTCGGCTCTACCCTTAAGTGCCATGGCATCCCCATCCTGTCCTCCCCCTAGTACTTCAGTGTCTGCGTCCTGCGTTTGGGTCCATCCGGCCCCTCCTGACAGTTCCACACACCCACCACTCACTGTGTAAAAACAATCTACCTCTGACATTACCCCTATATTTCCTTGAAATTATATGCCCTCCTATTAGCTATTTCCACCCTGGTTGTCCACCTGAACAATACCTCAACACTTTGCACACCTCTGTCAGGTCACCTCTCATCTTCCTGCTCTCCAAAGAGAAAAGCTGGAGCTCGTTCAACCTATCCTGAGAAGTCATGCTCTCTAATCCAGGTAGCGTCCTGCTAAACCTCCTCTGCACCCTCTCTAAAGCATCCACATCCTTTCAATAACAGGGCCACCAGAAATGAACACAATCTAATTAGGATTTTATAGAGCTGAACTCCATCCCTCAACTTATAAAGACCAATAAACCATATGGTCCTGTACTCACTGGAGCTTAGAAGAATGTGGGGGTGGGGTATCTTACTGAAACCTATTGAATATTAAATGGCCTAGTGTGGAGAGGATGATCCCTATAATGGCCGAGTCTAGGACCAGAACAGACAGATGCTCATTTAGAACAGCAATGAGGAGGAATTTCTTTAGCCAGAGAATCGTGAATCTGTGGAATTCATTGCTATGGATGGCTGTGGACGGCAAGTCATTTAAAGCGGATGTTGATAGGTTCTTGATTAGTAAAGGAGTCAAAGGTTATGGGGAGAAGGCAGGAGAATGGGGTTGAAAGGGATAATAAATTAGCCATGATGGAATGACAGAACAGACTTAGTGGGCTGAATGGCCTAATTCTGCTCCTATCTTTCATGGTCTTATGATCAGATGCCTCTAACCACCCTATCAACTTGCATGGCAACTTCGAGGGATCTGTGGCATGGAACCCTGGATCCTTCTGATCCTCTACATGGCTAAGAAACCTACCATTAAACCTGTTAGCACCTTAGAACATTTGACATCAAAGGGTATTACCAATGGAAACTGATTGGGGAACATGTCTTATGAGGATACACTGAGCGATCTAGGGCTTTTCAACTGTAGTTAACTGATTGTCCATCTCCAAAGGATGGGGCCAAGGCAAATGGCAGAAGAACTAGAGTTAGGGTAAGGGGACTTTCATTTATTGAGATACAGTGTGGAACAGACACTTCCAGCTCTTCGAGCTGTGGTGCCTAGCATCCCCTGATTCAACCCTTAGCCTAATCCTGGGAAATGACCAATTAGCCTAACTGGTACATTTTAGGACTCTGGGCGAAAACTAGAGAAACTAGAGGAAACTCATGCATTCTATGGGGACTCCTTACAGACGACTTCAGAATTGAACTCCGATCACCAGCAGCCTGAGCTGTAATTGCACATGGTATCTGCTACGCTACTGTGAAACACACAGTGTGGTTTTATGGTTAGTGATTCTGATACCTAAAGGACTAGAGGAGGCAAGCATAGAGAACATGAGACAAAGAGGGCCATTCAGCCCATTGAGATGGTCCTAACTTGCAATGAAGGCATGCAATCAGAATGTACATAGCTGGCTTGCTCTTTACACTGATGGACAATTGTTCATTAGTCACTGATTTAAAACCAATAATTCACTCTGCATCAAAGATTTCTAATGCTCTATCTAATGCAGTCATTGAACAAAGCATTAGCTGTATTTGTCATATGTACATGCAGAGCCTCACACACAAAATACTGGAGGAACTCGGCAGGTCAGGCAGCATCTATGGAAAAGAGTACAGCTGATGTTTTGGGCAGCGACCCTTCATTAGGAGCTGCAGTGTGTTGCTCTGGAATTCTAGCATCTGCAGAATCTGTTGTGTTTATGAAACATACAATGAAATGCATAGTTAATGCCAATGAGGAACACACTCCGAGGATGCGCTGAGGACAGCCAAGCTTTCAGCACCAACATAGCATACCCACAACTCACTAACCCTACGTCGTTGGAATGTGGGAGGAAACCAGAGCACCTGGAGGAAACCCACAACATCACGGGGAGAACATGCAAACTCCTCGCAGACAGTAGCAGGAATTGAAACTCGATCTTCTGATCGCTGGCGAGAAGGAAGGAGGTTGGGACTGAGAGGCGAAATGAATCTACCTTGATGGAATGGCGGAGCTGACTCAATGGGCCGAATGTGCCATTAATTCTGCTCCTATGTGTTACAGTCAGTCACACACACACACACACACACACAACACACACTCACTCACACACACACACACACACACACACACACACACACACACACACACACACACACACACACACACACACACACACACACACACACACACACACACACACACACACACACACACACTTCTTTGACATACATCATGGCACCTCCTGCCTCTCTGTGTGATTGATGAGGTGAGGGTCAGAGACTCTCTGACATTTTGTTCCTTCCATCTTGCAAAAGCATCCTTTTTTTCACATTACAGCACACTCCTTCCTGGGACACAGACATGGGTGATTCCTCCCTTCCCTCCCCCTCAGAGTGGAGGGCTGATTAAAATGCTGACCAATCTCATCTATTCATCACACAACCCCTGACGATCTGCCTCAGGGGGCCAGTGGTGACAGATGATGGTGATTGACTCCATGGATCTGAATGACCCTGGCACTGCACAGTGTGAGAGGGGGAGAGTTGCATTGCCTTGTGAGAAAGAAACTGAATGAGCTGCTGTACTCTGGTCTCCAGCATCATTAATACACAAGGTTCATTGGGAAAGTACTCGATGAAATACAGTCTCTTAATGAGGAGTCTCGATCTGAAACATTAACTCTTTTCCATCGATGCTGCCTGACCTGCTGAGTTCCTCCAGCGTTTTGTGTGTGTCACTCTGGATTTACAGCATCGGCAGAATCTTTTGTGTTTATGATTTCAAGATTCAAGATTGTTTAATGTCATTTCCTGCACACAAATGTAAAAGAGAACAAAATAATTGTTACTGCAGATCTGATGCAGCACAAAAAGACACAATAAGATAAAGAACACAATAGTAATAAAACAGATTAAATATAAAACCACAAGATAGTTTATATACATAGATTGATTGTATGTCCATAAAGTGACACTAGGCATAGGAGTGTCTGTACATAAACTGACTCTGACAGGAAATGATAAAGTGGTGGTGGTTGGGGGTGTGGAGGGGTGGGTTAGTGGGTGGAGGTGTTAATCAGCCTTACTGCTTGGGGAAAGTAACTGTTTTTGAGTCTGGTGGTCCTGGTGTGGATGCTATGTAGCCTTCTCTCTGATGGGAGTGGGACAAACAGTCCATGAGCAGGGTGGGTGGGATCCTTCCTGATGTTACTGTCTCTTTTCCGGCACATTTCGGTATGTATGTCCTTGACACTGGGTAGGCTGGTGTTGGTGATGTGTTTGGCAGCTTTGTCTACTAGCCTTCCATGACAGGGTTTCCATACCCTGCAGTGATGCAGCTTGTTAGGATGGTGAACAAAAACTTCAAACCGCTTTACCATTTAGTTCTCCTACACTCTGGCAGGTAACTAAGGACAGAACACAAAAATACTCTGCAGATGCTGTGGTCAAAGCAACACGCACAACACGCTGGAGGAACTCAGCAGGTCGGGCAGCATCCGTAGAAACGAGCAGTCAACGTTTCGGGCCGAGATCCGAAACATTGACTGCTCATTTCTACGGACGCTACCCGACCTGCTGAGTTCCAACTAAGGACAGAATATTTCTAATGGCCAGAGAAGATGGGTTGAGGGTAAGGGCACAGGGTCAGTGTGGGAGAATAGAACTGCTTCATTCACACTGTCTTGTGATTTGGCAGACAGTATCTGAAAGGGACATGGCCAAGGATTCAGATTCATTTCTTCATCATGAATACATTGAAGCATACAGTGAAATCTATCATTTGTGTTAACAACCAATGCAACCTAGCCTGGGGGCAGCCTGCAAATATCACCATATATTACAAGGCCAACATACCATACCCACAATGCTCAGCAGAACAACACAAACAGTAACATCAACAAAACAAAATAATAACATCAACCCAAGCCCCATTTCTCACTCCTTCTCTCTCTCTCTCTCTCGCACACACACACACACACACACACACACACACACACACACACACACACACACACACACACACACACACACACACACACACACACACACACACACACACACACACACACACACACACACACACACACACACACACCCTGGTGCCAACATATCACGCCTACAACTTACTAACTCTAACCTGTATTGTAATGTGGGTGAAAAATCACGTGTCTCAGAGAGAACGTACAAACCCCTTACAGACCGTGGCGGGAACTGAACCCAGATCTCCCGAACGCTGGCACTGCAGAGGCCTTCTTCTGCCACATTCTAACTGCTACGCTACCGTGCAGGTCTCCTGTTTGTGGAGCCTTGCCCATTGCCCTCCATTGCAAACACATTGATGTCTGCACAAACATGATTAATATCCAGTTTGTTTCTTCTATTCCTCTGCGTTGCAGCACAGTGAATTCTTAGAAAGAGTGAGCCATTGTAATGGACGAAGAAGGGCTTGAAGCAATGCATTAGGTTAATCAGAATAAGCCTGCTGATTACCGATAACATTAGGGAATACAACAGCCCCGCAGGATTGGCGAGCCTAGCACCTGTGACTTAATTTATGAACGAGGTGCGTGACAAGATTTCACAATCACATCTTATTGCAGTGGTTCCTAATTCGATTTTTGACGTCATCTGGCGGCTTGTTCTGAGCGCTCGCAGAGAATCTGTGCAGCCAACAGAGCAGGAAAGAGCAATATCTCGACAGAATTTGTTTATAGATCACGCAGTCGCTTCAAACATACAGCAGAGTATCAGCCCAAATTAATCCCACTGCACCATGTTCTACTCACAGTTCTGTCTGTTCTTAAACTAATCCCACCATCCCACTCTCTCACCACAGTCCTGTATCAGTCCCCAAACTAATCCTACTGTCCCACTCTCTCCCCACAGTCCTGTATCAGTCCCCAAACTAATCCCACTGACCCACTCCCCACAGTCCCCAAATCCCTCTGTCCCAATGTCTACTATACCAGTCTGAGATTTAGCACAGTCGGCGTGCTGTATATTTTGGATGTTGCAGTGTGCCCAGGGGGCAGGAAGTGGATGGTCGTATGTGCATCTGATGCAGATCACAACTACCTGTTATGAGACCACTATCGCTAGGCAGACGATCTCTGAAGAGTATTGATAACGGCTGGGGTCACCTGTCTTGTAAAGGCACTGCCCATGATAAGGCAACGGTGAAACTCTTCTGTAGAAAAGTTGACCAAGATCAATCATGATCATCGAAAGACCACGATCGCTCACGTATACGACATGGTTCGTAACGAATCAACGAAGCGTTGTGCAGTGATGAGCATAAAATAGATTAATGAATAACATCACAAAGCACATGGATAAAAATGGAGGTCACACACACTCACAGAGAAACACACATAGATCCACAAACACAAGTCCACACACCCACTTGTCCACACTTCACTTTCCAAACCCACGACAGGCCTCCATCTATCAGCTCTTGACTTCCAGACTTCAGTATTTGACCTTCGGTATTGAGCCTAGGAGCCGCCTGTGAAGGAAGCTCAAACTCCAGACCACAGTACAGTAAATACAGGCCCCTTGGCCCACGATGTTATGTCTCCTAGTCCACCATCAATCTAATCTTTCCTTCTAAGCGTCTTCTTTCTCCCCTCCCTCTTTCCATCTCACACCCCACTTCAGCTGCCAACCGTCATTAGTAAGAAGGAGAGTGGGGGAGGATCTCAGTGGGTCAGGCATAGGATCTGGTGAGTGAACTGGATGGTCAGTGTATCAGATCAAGACCCTTCGTCTGGACGGCGAGCTAGAGAAGAAATAGCCAGTGTAAAGAGGTGGGTGCCAAAGTTTACAGGGAGAATGCAGTAGAATGGGGTTGAGAGGGATAATAAATCAGCCATGATGGAGTGGGGAGCAGACTCGATGGGCCGAGTGGCCCAATGCTGCTCCTATGTCATATGGAGAGAAGGGGTGGATAAGAACTGGCAAATGATGGGTGGATCCAGGTGAGGAGGGTGATAGGCAGATGGAGGAGGGGAGAGTGGTAATAGTGACAGAGGCTGGGAGGTGATGGGATGAGGGGCAGATGGAGGAGGGTTAATAGTGACAGAGGCTGGGAGGTGATGGGTTGCTCCTGGTAAGAGGGGATGCGGGTCAGATGGAGGAGGGGTGTTTGTGGTAGAGGCTGGGGAGAATGTCCAGTGCAGGTACAGTGGAGTCCTGTCTGATTGTATGTGCAGGCACAGTGGAAGTAAAGGAAAAGGGTCTTGTTGTTGTGTTTTATTGTAACTCGCGGTTTTACAGCTGTACACCCTCATGGGGAAGGCTTGTGTACTGGCAGGAGAAGGGACAAAGGTAGGTTACTTGCACCTTAAACTCAGGAGAAGCAAAGCTCTGACCTCAAACCTCCGCTGGACTCTGACTGTTGGTACATAATGTGACTGACAGGAAATGATAAAGTAGTGGTGGTTGGCCTTAGTGCTTGGGGAAAGTAACTGTTTGGAGTCTGGTGTTCCTGCTGTGAATGCTACTTAGCCTACTCCCTGATGGGAGTGGGACAAACAGTCTGCGAGCGGGGGGGGGGCGGGGGGAGGGGGGGATCCTTCATGATGTTACTGGCCCTGTTCTGGCATCTTTCGGTATATATGAATGTTGTCGATAGCAGGTAGGCTGATGCCGGTGATGCACTGGGCAACTTTGACTATCTACTGTAGAGTTTCCCTGTCCGCCGCAGTGCAGCTCCTGTACCATGCAGCAAGGTTGTGCACATATGAAGGAATGTGCTGGCATTGGAAGGGTTTCAGAGGAGATTCATGAGAATGAATCTGGGAATGAAGGGGTTAACGTTTGAGGAGTGTTTGATGGCTCTGGGCCTGTATTCACTGGAGTTTAGAAGAACGAGGGTGGATCTCATTGAAACTTATTGAATTTCAAAAGGCCTAGATAAAGTGGATGTGGAGAGGATGTTTCCTATAGTGGGGGAGTCTAGGACCAGAGGACATGGATAGAGTGGATGTGGAGAGGGTGTTTCCTACAGTGGGGGAGTCTAGGACCAGAGGACACAGATAGAGTGGATGTGGAGAGGATGTTTCCTACAGTGGGGGAGTCTGGGACCAGAGGACACAGATAGAGTGGATGTGGAGAGGATGTTTCCTATAGTGGGGGAGTCTAGGACCAGAGGACACAGATAGAGTGGGGAGAGGGTGTTTCCTACAGTGGGGGAGTCTAGGACCAGAGGACACAGATAGAGTGGATGTGGAGAGGATGTTTCCTATAGTGGGGGAGTCTAGGGCCAGAGGACACAGATAGAGTGGATGTGGAGAGGATGTTTCCTATAGTGGGGGAGTCTAGGACCAGAGGGCACAGATAAAGTGGATGTGGAGAGGATGTTTCCTATAGTGGGGGAGTCTAGGACCAGAGGACACAGATAAAGTGGATGTGGAGAGGATGTTTCCTATAGTGGGGGAGTCTAGGACCAGAGGGCACAGATAAAGTGGATGTGGAGAGGATGTTTCCTATAGTGGGGGAGTCTAGGACCAGAGGACACAGATAGAGTGGATGTGGAGAGGATGTTTCCTATAGTGGGGGAGTCTAGGACCAGAGGGCACAGATAAAGTGGATGTGGAGAGGATGTTTCCTATAGTGGGGGAGACTAGGATCAGAGGGCACAGATAAAGTGGATGTGGAGAGGATGTTTCCTATAGTGGGGGAGTCTAGGACCAGAGGACACAGATAGAGTGGATGTGGAGAGGATGTTTCCTACAGTGGAGGAGTCTGGGACCAGAGGACACAGATAGAGTGGATGTGGAGAGGATGTTTCCTACAGTGGGGGAGTCTGGGACCAGAGGACACAGATAGAGTGGATGTGGAGAGGATGTTTCCTACAGTGGGGGAGTCTGGGACCAGAGGGAACAGCCTCAGATTAGATTGATGTTCATTTGGAAGAGAGGTAAGAAAGAATTCCTTTAGCCAGAGGGTGGTGAATCGGTGGAATTTGTTGTCACAGACAGCTGTGGGGTCCAAGTCATTGAGTATATTTAAAGCAGAGTTTGATTGGTTGTTGATTAGTCAAGGTATCAGAGGTTACGGGGAGAAGGCAGGAGAATGGGGTCGAGAGGGATAATAAATCAGCCATAATGGAATGGCAGAGGAAAACTGATGGTCTGAATTATTTAGTTCTGTTCCTATACCTGATGGCTTTATGATCACAAGGGTGGCCGAGAGGGAGCTGAAACACCAAATGGACTCTGCTATCTTAACTTTCAGTGTGAGGTAATTCTGGGTTCCCCATTCCGAGGCTTGCAAATGACACCAGCAAACTGTCATGATTAGTCTGGACAGGTGGCTCCTCTGTCATCGACAGACGGCACGGGATTATTCAGCCCACTGTCGTTCTGCCAGTTGCTTGAAAAGAGCTCTCTAATTCACTCCCACACAGTGGCACAAGCCCAGTATCCCTGCCAACGCGTATGCAGGCAGAACACTGCCTTTTGCAAGCACCGAGAGGTGGATGTGGAGCAGGAACAGGTGCACGGAGCAGAGGGGCCGAAGAGCCTGTTTGTAAACTGTATGTTCTGTGGAAATCTTGGTAAGACACTGTGGTGATGAAGGACTATGTCCTTATTTCAATGTGAGTTCTTAATGGTGACTTAAACCAATGCTCTTCAGTTCCACATACGCACACCCAGCAGTGGTGGATGAGAGTGATAGGGTCATAGAGAGATACAGCAAAGAAACAGTCTGTGCTAACCCACTTACACCAATCCTCCATGAATACTGCCTTTTATTTTCCTCCACGGTCTCATTAACTCCTATCAACTTACAACAGAATTAATGACTAAATGTGAGAGATGAACAGACCCCAAATATTCCCCAGCTTCACCTGTCAAGGAAGCAGCTTCAAATATTCAAGTATTCAAGGTAGTTTAATATAATTTCCAGTACACAAGTGTAAAGGAAAATGAAATAATTGTTACTCTGAATCCGATGGAGCAAAAAACCCCAATAATATAAAGAACACAATAATAAAAAACACAATGAATATAAATACACAAGGTAGCTTACATGCATAGATTGATGGCATGACCATAAATGCTCCTCAGACAGGATGAAGAGGTCAATACTCCCCAATGCCATTAGGCTTTACAATTCAACCGCCAGGACTTAAGAACTTTTTAAAAGCTATTATTAATGCTTTTTGAGATAGTGATTTAGATGCATATCATATTTTTTTTACTGAGTTAAGTATTGTATGTAATTAGTTTTGCTACAACAAGTGTATGGGACATTGGAAAAAAGTTGAATTTCCCCATGGGGATGAATAAAGTATCTATCTATCTATCTATCTAAAATTACTCTAAGCATGGGATTGTCTGTACATAAGGTAATTGACAGGAAATGATAAAGTAGTGGTGGTCCTGGCATGGATGCTAGATTGTCTCCTCCCTGAAGGGAGTGGGATAAACAGTCCACGAGCAGGGTGGGAGGGATCCTTCATGATGTTACTGGCCCTTTTCTGGCAGGTTTCTGTATATACAGTATGTTCCTGATGGTGGGTAGGCCGGTGCTGGTAATGTGTTGGACAGTGCTACCTGTTGTAGAGCCTTCCTGTTTATCACAGTGCAGTTTCTTAATGTAGAAATAAATGCTTGATGGAGAAACAAATTCATCACAAGATGCGAGAGAGGAAGGGAGATGGAAGCAGAGATCGTGTTTGCTCAGAGTTCCAGCATCAAACTATCTTGTCTTCCTCCTGAAATTAATTCCTGATGTCTTACGGAGAAGAGGGATTCACAGTGGAAGGGCACGGAACAGGTCATTTCTGAGACTGAAAGGAGCCCAGGAGAGGGCGAGATAAATCAGGACCTGAGACAGGATGGGAAGCAATGTACAAAGTTCAAAGTTAATTTATTATCAAAGTACACTCAGTGGCCACTTTATTAGGTACATCTGTATACCTACACATTAATGAAAATATCTAATCAGCCAATCACGTAGCAGCATGTCAATACTTAAAAGCATGCAGACATGGTCAAGAGGTTCAGTTGTTCAGACTGAACATCTGAATGGTGAGGAGATGTAGTCTAAGCGACTTTGATCATAGAATGATTGTTGGTGCCAGATGGAGTGGTTTGAGTATCTCAGAAATTGCTGATCTCCTGAGATGGTGATGCATAACAGTGTTTAGTGTTTACCGAGAATGGTGTGAGAAGCTAACAGTATCCAGCAAACAGCAGTTCTGTGGGCAAAAACACTTTGTTAATGAGAGAGGTGTGAGGAGAATGGCCAAATGGGTTCAAGATGATAGGAAGGTGACAATATTTCAAATAACTATGAGTTACAATAGTTGTGTAGAAGATAATTTCTGAATGCACAAAATGTGGAATCTTGAAGTGGATGGACTACAGCAGCAGAAGACCATGGACACACACTCAGTGGCCACTTAATCAATAAAGTGACCATTGAGTATTTGTCACCAGAAGCTACCCTGAGATTCATTTAAGTATAGAGTCATAGAAAAGTACAGCATAGAAATAGGCTCTTTGGCCCATTTAGTCCATGCTGAAACCATTTAATCTGCCTACTCCTATTGGCCTGCACTAGGACCATTGTTCTCCATATCCTTACTATCCATGTACCTATCCAAACTTCGCTTAAACATTGCAAATGTGCTCGCATGCCCTACTTGTGCTGGCGACTCATTACACACTATCATGACTCTCAAAGTGAAGACCTTTCCCCTCATTTTCCCCTTGAACTTTTCACCTTTCACCCTTAACCAATGACCTTTGGTTGTAGTCCAACCGAACAGTGGAAAAAGTTTGCTTGCATTTACCCTATCTATACACCTCATAATTTTGTATAACTCTATCAAATCTCACCTCAATCTTCTACATTGTAAAGAATACAGTCCTAACCTATTCAATTTTCCCTTACAACTCAGGTCTTCTAGACACAGCAAAATCCTTGTAAATTTTCCCTGCACCTTTTCAACCTTGTTTACATCTCTCCTGCAGGTAGGTGACCAAACTGAACACAATGTTCCAAATTAGGCCTTGACAACATCTTATACAACTTCAACATAACATCCTATCTTTTGTACTCAGTACATTGATTTATGAAGGCCAATGTACCAAAAGCTTTCTTTACGACCCTATCTACCTGTGACACCACCTGCAACAAATTACAGTATGTACCTGTACCTGTATTCCCAATCCCTTTGATTTACCATAATCCTCAGTGCCCTACAGTTCACTGTATAAGACCTACCCTGGTTGGTTCTACCAAAATGCAAAATCTCAGACTTGTCTGCATTAAATTCCACCTGCCATTTTTCAGCTGATCCAGATCCCTCAGCAAGCCATGACATCCCTCCTCACTGTCCACGACACCCCCAATCTTGGTGTCATCTGCAAATGTGCGGATCCAGTTACCCACATTATCATCCAGATCAATGATATAGATGACAAACCAACAACGTACCCAGAACCGATCCTTGTGGCATACGACCAGTCACAAGGCTCCAGTGACAGAGGCAACCATCTATTATCACTCTCTGGCTTCTTCCACAAAGCCAATGTCTAATCCAATTTACTACCTCATCTTGAATGCCAAGTGACTGAACCTTCTTAACCAACCTCTCATGTGGGACCTTGTCAAAAAATCACTAAGGTCCATACATGGCCTTGACTTCATCCATTTTCCTGGTAACTTCCTCGAAAAATATATACGATTGGTTTAGACATGACCTACCGTGCACAAATCCATGCCATCTATTCTTAATCAGTCCCTGTCTACTCAAATGCTTATATATTCAAAAAACTAGAAATGATAGAGAACTAGAAGATTTTAAGGCTGGCAGGAAGTAGCTTAAGAAAGAAATTAGGAGAGCCAGAAGAGGCCATGAGAAGGTCTTGGCGATCAGGATTAAGGAAAACCCCATGGCATTTGACAAGTACGTGAAGAGCAAGAGGATAAGACATGAGAGAATAGGACCAATCAAATGTGACAGTGGAAATGTGTGTATGGAACAGGAGGAGATAGCAGAGGTACTTAATGAATACTTTGCTTCAATATTCACTACGGAAAAGAACCTTGGCAATTGTAGGGATGACTTACAGCAGACTGAAAAGCTTGAGCATATAGACATTAAGAAAGAGGATGTGCTGGAGCTTTTGAAAAGCATCAAGTTAGATAGGTCACCAGGACTGGACAAGATATAGCCCAGACTACTATGGGAGGTGAGGGACGAGATTGCTGAGCCTCTGTCAATGATCTTTGCATCATCAATAGGGATGGGAGAGGTTCCGAAGGATTGGAGGTTTGCCGATGTTGTTCCCTTATTCAAGAAAGGGAGTAGAGATAGCCCAGGAAATTATAACCAGTGAGTCTTACTTCAGTGGTTGGTAAGTTGATGGAGAAGATCCTGAGATGCAGGATTTATGAACATTTGGAGAGGCATAATATGATTAGGAATAGTCAGCATGGCCTTGTCAAAGGCAGCTCTATTGCTCTCAATGAGCAAATGTGAAAAAGGGGGGAAACTTCTACCTACAGCTCTTTGTGCCTTCTCTGACTGAAGCCTCTCCTCGCTGAAGCCACAAAATCTCCATTCTAACTCTGCCCACTCCATGCTTGGTGACATATTGAGTCTGTGCAAACTGCTAATGGAAAATAGCCACTGTCGAATATACTGTAAATTGGCCATTCACCCACTGAGTCCATGTCTGCACACATTCCGTCTCTCCCCCACTAATATTTCTGTAATGTTTGTTTCTGATTCAACTTCCCATCAACTCTCCCATAAATTTCACTCCTTACCCACACAATAGGGGCATTTTCCAGGCAATTAATCCACCAATCCACCAAACTTTCAGATGTTTAAAAGGGAGAGAAAAACTTTTAACAGTCTTTTCAATCGAAGCAAGAGGCTGAGAGTGGAAGACTGAAGGCATCGCGAAGAGAAGGTCGGTTTTCTTTAACAGTTCAGGGAAAAGAGGTTAGACTGCGCAGGCGCATGACGTAGCATGCCAAGGTTTAAAAGAAAGACCGCCATATACAGCGGCCATTGTTGGAGTGGACTGAGTCGGAGTGGGACGGCTTTGGCTCAATCAGTCTTCGGCGAGAAACAGGCAGAGATGAGGGTAGGTTCCGGTAAGTTTCTGTTTTCTTCTTTTTTTTGTTCAGACTAGAGAATACGTCAGGCAGGATGTTGGAATACTCCTTTTTCAGGATGTGGGAAGTCAGGGAGACCTGCAGTGTCCCCGACAACGATACCTGCAAGAAGTGCATCCAGCTGCAGCTCCTAACAGACCGCATTAGGGAACTGGAGCAGGAGCTGGATGACCTCCGGATCATTCGGGAGACTGAGCAGTTTATAGATAGTAGCTTCCAGGAGGTAGTTACACCAAATAGTAAAAGTTGTGTGTGGTGGTAATAATCTTCTGAGGTGTGTATATTTCAATGCGAGGAGTATTGTGGGAAAGGCAGACGAGCTGAGGGACTGGATTGACACGTGGAATTATGACATCATTGCCATTACTGAAACTTAGCTACAGGAGGGGCAGTACTGGCAGCTCAATGTTCCAGGGTTCCAAAGTTTCAGACGTGATAGAGGTAGAGGGATGTAGGGTGGTGGGGGGTGGCTTTGCTAGTCAGGGAAAATATTATAGCAGTGCTTCAGCAGGACAGATTAGAGGGCTTGTCTACTGAGGCCATATAGGTGGAGCTGAGAAACAGGAAAGGTATGACCATATAAATTGGGTTGTACTATAGACCACACAATAGTCAGCAAGAATTGGAGGAGCAAATCTGCAGAGAGATAACAGACAACTGCAGGAGACAGAAAATTGTGATTGTAGGGAATTTTAATTTTCCATACATTGATTGGGACTCCCATACTGTTAAAGGTCTAGATGGGTTAGAGTTTGTAATATGTGTTCAGGAAAGTTTTCTAAATCAATATGTAGATGTACCAACTAGGGAGGATGCAATATTAGATCTCCTATTAGGAATTGAGGTAGGGCAGGTGACGGAAGTGTGTGTAGGGGAACACTTTAGTTCCAGTGATCATAACGCCAGTAGTTTCAACTTGATAATGGATAAAGATAGATCTGGTCCTCGGGTTGAAGTTCTAAACTGGAAAAAGGCCAAATTTGAAGAAATGAGAAAGGATCTAAAAAGCGTAGATTGGGACAGGTTGTTCTCTGGCAAGGATGTGATTGGTAAGTGGGAGGCCTTCAAAGGAGAAATTTTGAGAGTGCAGAGTTTATACGTTCCTGTCAGGGTTAAAGGCAAAATGAATAAGAATAAGGAACTTTGGTTCTCGAGGATATTGGAACTCTGATAAAGAAGAAGAGAGAGATGTATAACATGTATAGGCAACAGGGAGGAGATAAGATGCTTGAGGAGTATAAAAAGAGTAAGAAAATACTTAAGAAAGAAATCAGAAGGGCTAAAAGGAGACATGAGGTTGATTTGGCAGTCAGGGTGAACGATAATCCTAAGAGCTTCTGCAGGTATGTTTAGAGCAAAAGGTTAGTAAGGGATAAAATTGGTCCTCTTGAAGATCAGAGTGGTTGACTAGGTATGGAACCAAAAGAAATGGAAGAGATATTAAATGTTTTTTTTGCATCTGTATTTACTAAGGAAACTGGAATGGAGTCTATGGAAACAAGGCAAACAAGTAGTAAGGTCATGGAACTTATACAGATTAAAGAGGAGGAGGTGCTTGCTGTCTTGAGGCAAATCAGAGTAGATAAATCCCCAGGACCTGACAGGGTATTCCCTCGGACCTTGAAGGAGACTAGTGTTGAAATTGCAGGGGCCCTGGCAGAAATATTTAAAATGTCGATATCCACGGGTCAGGTGCCGGAGGATTGGAGGATAGCTCATATAGTTCCGTTGTTTAAACAAGGCTCACAAAGTAAGCCGGGAAATTATAGGCCGGTAAGTTTGATATCGGTAGTAGGTAAATTATTGGAAGGAGTACTACGAGATAGGATCTACAAGTATTTGGATAGACAGGGACTTATTAGAAAAAGTTAGCATGGCTTTGTGCACGGTAGGTCATGTTTAATCAATCTATTAGAGTTTTTCGAGGAAGTTACCAGGAAAGTGGATGAGGGGAAGGCAGTGGATGTTATATACATGGACTTCAGTAAGGCCTTTGACAAGGTCCCGCATGGGAGGTTAGTTAGGAATATTCAGTTGCTAGGTATACATGGAGAGGTAGTAAATTGGATTAGACATTGGCTCAATGGAAGAAGCCAGAGAGTGGTAGTGGAGGATTGCTACTCTGAGTGGAGCCTGTGACTAGTGGTGTGCCACAGGGATCAGTGCTGGGTCCATTGTTATTTGTCATCTATATCAATGATCTGGATGATAATGTGGCAAATTGGATCAGCAAGTTTGCTGATGATACAAAGATTGGAGGTGTAGTGGACAGTGAGGAAGGTTTTCAAAGCTTGCAGAGGGATTTGGACCAGTTGGAGGAATGGGCTGAAAAATGGCAGATGGAGTTTAATGCGGACAAGTGTGAGGTATTGCAGTTCGGAAGGTCAAACCAAGGTAGAACATACAAGGTAAATGGTAGGACACTGAGGAGTGCAGTAGGACAGAGGGATCTGGGAGTAGATATATAATTCCCTAAAAGTGGCATCACAAGTAGATAGGGTCGTAAAGAGAGCTTTTGGTACATTGGCCTTTATAAATCAAAGTATTGAGTATAAGAGTTCGAATATAATGGTGAGGTTGCATAAGACATTGGTGAGACCAAATTTGGAGTATTGTGTGCAGTTTTGGTCACCTAATTACAGGAAGGATATTAATAAGGTTGAAAGAGTGCAGAGAAGGTTTACAAGGACGTTGCCGGGACTTGAGAAACTGAGTTACAGAGAAAGGTTGAATAGGTTAGGACTTTATTCCCTGGAGCGTAGGAGAATGAGGGGTGATTTGATAGAGGTGTATAAAATTATGATGGGTATAGATAGAGTGAATGCAAGCAGGCTTTTTCCGCTGAGGCTAGGGGAGAAAAAAAAAACCAGAGGTCATGGGTTAAGGGTGAAGGGGAAGTTTAAAGGGAACTTTAGGAGGGGCTTCTTCACACAAAGAGTGGTGGGAGTGTGGAATGAGCTGCCAGATGAAGTGGTGAATGCAGGCTCACTTCTGACATTTAAGAAAAACTTGGACAGGTATATGGATAAGAGGGGTTTGGAGGGATATGGCCCAGGTGCAGGTCAGTGGGACTAGGCAGAAAAATGGTTCGGCACAGCCAAGAAGGGCCAAAAGGCCTGTTTCTGTGCTGTAATGTTCTGTGGTTCTATGGTTCTATGTGGGAGGAAACCATAATGCTAGGGAAAACCAATGCAGTCAGAGGGAGACCAGGAAGACTCCACACAGACAGCATCCAAATGTGTAATTTATGTTCCTATAGTAGGGGAGTCTAGGACCAGAGGTCCAGCCTAGGATTGTGCGATATTCATTTAGAACAGAGATGAGAAGGAACTTCTTTAGCAAGGAGCGGAATTCACTGTCACAGACAGCAGTGGAGGCCAAGTCATTGGATATATTTAAAAGCAGAGGTTGATCAGTTCTTGATTAGTCACAATATCAAAGTTTATAGGGAGAAGGCAAGAGAATGGGGTTGAGAGGGATGATAAGTCAGCCATGAATGAATGGCGGAGCAGACTCGATGGGCCAAGTAGCCTAATTCATCTCCTACAGTGTGTCTTATGTTAGTCATGTCTGTAACGTACTGAGCTGCTCCAGAGGCTGTGCCTCTGGTCCTAGACTCCTTACCATAGGAACATAAATTACACATTTGGATGCTGTCTGTGTTGAGTTTTCCTGGTCTCCCTCTGACTGCATTGGTTTTCCCCAGCATCACGGTTTCCTCCCATATCTGAAAGTTTGGTGGATTGGTGGATTGATTGCCTGGAAAATGCCCCTATTGTGTGGGTAAGGAGTGAAATCTATGGGAGAGTTGATGGGAAGTTGAATCAGAAACAAACATTACTGAAATATTAGTGGGGGAGGGAGGGAATGTGTGCAGACATGGACTCGATGGGTGAATGGCCAATTTACAGCAGAATAGTACAGCACAGTGACAGGTCTTTTGGCCCACAATGTTGTGCTGAGCCAATTAAACAGTGTCAGTATCCCTCCATTCTCCCTACATCTATTTGCCTTTCAAAGATCCTCTTAAACCTCTCTATCGTATCTGCCCCACTAACACCACAGGCAGCACATTCCAGACTCCCACCACTCTCTGACTAAAAATACTTGCCCTTCACATCTCCTTTGAAATTACCCCTCTCACCTTAAATGCATGCCCTCTCGTATTAGACTTTCCAACTCTGGGGAAAAAGTACTGTCTGTCTACTCAAATATATGCCTCTCAAATCTTATAAACCTCTATCAGATCTCTCCTCAGCCTCCAGAGCTCCAGAGAAAGCAGCCCAGGTTTGTCTAACCTCTTGTCCTCTAATCCAGGCAGCATCCTGGTGACCTTCTTGTGCAGCCTCTCCAAAGTCTTCACGTCCTTCCTATAACAGGGAGACCAGATCTTACGCCATTTGGAAAAATAATCCCAACACATTAATCAAATACTCTTCATTATTTTCTACAGCCAGTCAGTGTAAATCTGTGAAATTGACTGCTACAGACAGCTTTGCGGGCCAAGTCAATGAATATATTTCAAACAGATGTTGGCAGGTTCTTGATTAATCAGGGTGTCAAAGGTTATGGGGAGAAGATGGGAAATAGGGTTGAGAAGGATAATAAATCAGCCATGATAAATGGCAGAGTGAACTCGAAGGGCCGAGAGCTCACGTTCTGCTCCTATGGCTTTCTAAAGCGTTTCTGGCAGAATACTTCTTGCTGCTCACTTTTAAAGTGCTATAATGTCACTTTTGTTTTTGGCATGAAGGAAGCAAGTGATTTCCTTTTCCCAGAATATTCTGTGGCACAATTTCAGTTTCAGATTTATAGCTCAGGATAGATCCGTTAAGCTTTTGTTTTCGTATGAATTTATGTTGCTTGGAAGAAGGATATTGGCGGGTGGACACGTATCCACTTATCCACCATAATGAGGAGCCCCGTCCCAGTTGAGAAAGGATCAATATTTCAAAATTAATGGTCTAAATGGGATAACCTTTCACCAGTCATAGAGTCATGGAGCACTGCAGCTCTTCAACCCATCTAGACCATGCACAATGATTAATCTGCCCACTCCCATCGACCTGCACTAGGACCACAGCCGTTCATACCACCTCCCATCCACCGACTATCCAAACCTCTTAATCAAACTCACATCCACCACTTCCACTCTCTCACCACCCTCTGAGTGAAGTTCCCTCTCATGTTCCCCTGAAACATTCCACATTTTGCCCTGAACCCATAATCCCTAGTTCTAGTCTCACCCAACCTCAGTGGGAAAAAACAGCTTTCATTTACCCTATCTATACCCCTCATAACTGTACCTTAATAGGGGTACATGGAGTTATTTTGGAGCTCAGTGTGATGAAATTAGACCATTCAGTACACCAGGTCACCTTTGCCACTAAGGCATGGCTGATTTTGTTTCTAACCTCATTCTCCTGCCTTCTCCCCATAACCCTTAACCCTCTAACCAATTCAAGAATCTATCAATCTCTACCTTAATTATATCCAATTACTCTATCTGGCATACGATGCCCTTGAATTTTGTGGGAGCAAATTCCACAGATTTGCCACCCCTGGGCTGAAAAATAATGTTCAAAAAGGGCATTCTATTCTGAGGCAGTGCCCTCAGGTCCCAGTTTCACCCACTGTAGGAAACATCCTCTCCACATCCACTCTGTCTTTGTCCACTAGTCCTGGACTCCCCCACTATAGGAAACATCCTCTCCACATCCACTCTATCTGTGTCCTCTGGTCCTAGACTCCCCCACTATAGGAAACATCCTCTCCACATCCACTCTATCTGTGTCCTCTGGTCCTAGACTCCCCCACTATAGGAAACATCCTCTCCACATCCACTCTATCTGTGTCCTCTGGTCCTAGACTCCCCCACTATAGGAAACATCCTCTCCACATCCACTCTATCTGTGCCCTCTGGTCCTAGACTCCCCCACTGTATGAAACATCCTCTCCACATCCACTCTATCTGTGTCCTCTGGTCCTAGACTCCCCTACTATAGGAAACAGCCTCTTCACATCCACTCTATCTAGATGTTTCAATATTTGATAGGTTTCAGTGAGAACTCCTTCCCAATTCTTCTAAATTCCAGTGAGTACAGGCCCAGAGCCATCAAATGCACCTCACCTTAACCCATTCATTCCCAGAACCATTCTCATGAACGTTCTCTGGACCCTCTCCACTTCCAGCACATTTTCTCTTAGATAAGGAGCCCAAGCTGCTGGTGATACTCTGTGTGGTCTGTGCAATGCTTTATCAAGCCTCTGCACTGCACCTTTGCTCTTATATTCTAGTCCTTTCAAAATGAATGCTAGCATTGCTTTTGCCTTCCTCACCACTGACTCAACCTGCATGGGGATTCCCAACACCCTTTGCACCAAATTTCTGAATTTTCTCCCTCTAAGTGCATAATGCCACACTTCTCTACACTGTATTCTATCGGCCACTTCTTCGCCCATGGATCAGGAATTAAGGACAAATTCCTTTTGTGAGACTGTGTGCGTGGAGAGTGGGAAGTGGAATTCACACTCATTAAGAGGTATGAATGCAAACAGGAGAGATGGGATTGAAGAGAAACTTGAAAAAAAGCGGAGGGATAGAGGGATGGAGACGAATGGTAATGGGGGATGATGAAGACTGATGTGAAGCTGAAATAGTTGCATGGAGCAGGTGAGTTGAACAGCCTGTTCCTAATCTGTTTGCTCTGTGCAATTCTTTGTCAGATACTGTAGTGCTGAGGGGCTGTGTCCTTATCCGAGTCCTTCCTGGAAATTTAAGCCAGTGTGTCCAGTACCCCCCCCCCCCACACACACACACACACACACACACACACACACACACACACACACACACACACACACACACACACACACACTCTCTCTCTCTCTCTCTCTCTCTCTCTCTCTCTCTCTCTCTCTCTCTCTCTCTCTCTCTCTCTCTCTCTCTCTCTCTCTCTCAGAGCAGTGGTGTCTGAGAGTGATAGGATCATAGAGACAAACAACTCAGTAAAAGGCTATTCATTCCATCAAGTCATGCTAGCAGATTTACACCAATCCTACATGAATCCCTATTTTTTTGAGATGTGGTCGCCCCACTCTAGGAAAGATGATGAGGCTTTGGAGAGGGAGCAGGAGGTTTACCAGGATGTTGCCTGGACTAGAGGGCATGTGGTTTCTCAAGAGGTTGGGTTTTCTCTGTTATGGTGGAGGCTGCAGGAAGATCTGACTGAGATTTATAAGGTTGTGAGAGGTGTAGATAGAGTAGACAGACAGTATCTTTTCCACAGGATTGAAATATCTGTTTCCAGAGGGCATGTATTTAAGGTGCGAAGGGGTAATTTCAAAGGAGATGTAAGAGGCAAGTTTTTTTTACATAGAGAGTAGAGGCTGCCTGGAATGGTGTAGAGGCAGATACATCAGAGACTTTTAAGAGACGATTAGATAGGCACAGGAATATGAGGAAAATGGAAGGATATGGACATCGTGTTAGGTAGAACACAATGATACCAAGGTAGCTGGCATTGTGGATAATGAAGTAGGTTTTCAAAGTTTGCAGAGAGATTTAGACCAGTTAGAAGAGTGGGCTGAACGATGGCAGATGGAGTTTAATGCTGATAAGTGTGAGGTGCTACATTTTGGTAGGAATAATCCAAATAGGACATACATTGTAAATGATAGGGCATTGAGGAATGCAGTAGAACAGAGTGATCTAGGAATAATGGTGCATAGTTCCCTGAAGGTGGAATCTCATGTGGATAGGGTGGTGAAGAAAGCTTTTGGTATGCTGGCCTTTATAAATCAGAGCATTGAGTATAGGAATTGGGATATAATGTTAAAATTGTACAAGGCATTGGTGAGGCCGAATTTGGAGTATTGTGTACAGTTCTGGTCACCAAATTATAGGAAAGATGTCAACAAAATAGAGAGTACAGAGAAGATTTACTAGAATGTTACCTGGGTATCAGCACCTAAGTTACAGGGAAAGATTGAATAAGTTAGGTCTTTATTCTTTGGAGTGTGGAAGGTTGAGGGGCGACTTGATAGAGGTATTTAAAATTATGAGGGGAATAGACAGAGTTGACATGGATAGGCTTTTTCCATTGAGAGTAGGTGAGATTCAAACAAGAGGACATGAGTTGAGAATTAGGGGGCAAAAGTTTAGGAGTAACACGAGGGGGAATTTCTTTACTCAGAGGGTGGTAGCTGTGTGGAACGAGTTTCCAGTAGAAGTGGTAGAGGCAGGTTCGATATTGTCATTTAAAGTAAAATTGGATAGATATATGTACAGGAAAGGAATGGAGGGTTATGGGCTGAGTGTGGGTCAGTGGGACTAGGTGAGTGTAAGCGTCGGCACGGACTAGAAGGGCCGAGATGGCCTGTTTCCGTGCTGTAATTGTTGTATGGTTATATAGAAGAGATTAGTTGGGCATTTGATTACTAATTTAATTGGCTCGGTATAACACTATGGGCCGAAGGGTCTGTTCCTGTGCTGTATGTTCATTGCGCTATGTTTTACATTTTTACTCTCCTCATGGTCTCATTAACTCCCATTAACTTACAATGTAATGTGGATTTAATAATTAAAGGTGAGGGATTTACAGATATCCACCTGCCAAGGAGGCAGTTTTCATTGAAATGGATGCTTCACAGAGGAACAAATTAATCACAAGATGCGGGAGAGGAAGGAAGGTGGAAGCAGAGGTCGTGTTTGCTCAAGCATCAATGTGTCTTGTCTTCCTCCTGAAATTAATTCATGATGTTATGTTGTGGGAAAACAAGATCCAGAGTGGAAGGCTGCGGAACAGCTCATTTCCAGGATTGGAGAGAGACCTGGAGATGCTGAGATAAATTGGGACCTAAGACAGGATGGGAAGCAAGGTTCAAAGTTAATTTATTATCAAAGCATGTAGGCACTCGGTCGAAGTTCTAAGTAAGTTCATCATCAATGTCTGTCACTGAGATTAATTTTCTTTGGGCATTCACAGTAGATAGAAAGAAATACGATAGAATCAATGAAAGATGACACAGGGAAAGAAGAGATCCAAAAGTCACCAAGGGACATTGGGAGAGTGCAAGGATGTGGTACTGAAATTTCCATGTATCCCTACTACATTAGAATGTGACCATTGTGCCCATCGAGTCCTTCTCAGCTCAGAGAACATAGCAAATAGAAATCTACACCACATTACAGGCCCTTTGGCCCACAATGTTGTGCTAACCATGTGACCTACTCCAGAAGATGCCTAGAATTTCCCTATCGCATAGCCCTCTATTTTCCTAAGCTCCATGTATCTATCTATGAGACTCTTAAAAGACCCTGTTGTGTCCACCTCCACCACCGTCACTGGCAGTGCATTCCACGCACCCACCACTCTGTGAAAAACTTATCTCTGACATCCCCCTTCCAAGCACCTTAAAACCATGCCCCCTTGTGTTAGCCATTTCAACCCTGGAAAAAAGCCACTGGCTATCCACATGATCAATGCCTCTCATCATCTTATACACCTCTGTCAGGTCACCTCTCATCCTCCGTTGCTCCAAGGAGAAAAGGAAAAGTTCACTCAACCTATTCTCGCAGGCATGCTCCCTAATCCAGGCACCATCCTTGTAAATCTCCTCTGCACTCTCTCTATAGTATCCACATCCTTTCTGTAGTGAAGTGACCAGAACTGAACACAGTACTCCAAGTGAGGTCTAACTAAGGTCTTATATAGCTGTAACATTACCTCTCGGCTCTTGAACTCAGTCCTACGGTTGATGAAGGTCAACACACCATCCACCTTCTTAACAACACTTTCAACCTGCAGCGGCTTTGAATGTTGTGTGGACATGAACCCCAAGATCTCAATGATCCTCCACACTGCCAAGAGTCTTACCATTAATATTATATTCTGTCTTCAAATTTGACCTAACGAAATCAACCACCTCACACTTATCTGGGTTGAACTCCATTTGCCACTTCTCAGCCCAGTTCTGCATCCTATCGATGTCCCGCTCTAACCTCTAACAGCCCTCCAGACTGTCCACGACACCCTCAACTTTTGTGTCATCAGCAAATTTACTAATTCCAACCTTCTACTTCCACATCCAGGTCATTTATAAAAATCACAAAGAGGAGGGGTCCCACACCTGATCCCTGGGAATACCACTGGTCACTGTTCTCCATGCAGACTACGGACCATCTACAACCACTCTTTGCCATCTGTGGACAAGTCAATTGCACAAAGCAAGGTCTCCTTGGATCTCATGCCTCATTACTTTCTGAATGAGCTTTGCTTCCGTCACTAATCTATCCTGTCACTTTTATTTAGAGATAGAGCACGGTGATCTGAATCAGAATCAGGTTTAGTTTCACTGGGATACATTGTGAAATTTGTTGTTTTGAAGAGGTAGCGCATTTCAAAACATAATAGTAAAAACTGTAAATTACAGCAAGAATTTATATATACAAGTAAATTAACTAATTAGTGCAAAAAGGAAGGAAAGAAAAGTGAGGTAGTGTACATGGGTTCATTGTCCATTCAGGAATCTGAAGGTGGAGGGGAAGAAGCTGTTCCTGAAACACTGAGTGGGTGTCATCCGTCCCGGGGGATGGGGTTTCTAAATGATGGATGCCGCCTTTTTGAGGAAACATAGAAATCCTATAGCATAGTACAGGCCCTTCGGCCCACAAAGCTGTGCTGAACATGTCCTTACCTTAGAAATTACTTAGGGCTCTGAGTTCCATATACCTGTTCAGGAGTCTCTTAAAAGACCCTATCATTTCTGACTCCACCACCATCATCGGCAGCCTATTCCAAGCACTCACCACTCTCTGCATAAAAAACTTACCCCTGACATCTCCTCTGTATCTACTTCTAAGCACCTTAAACCTGTGCCCTCTCATGCTAGCCATTTCAGCCCTGGGAAAAAGCTTCTGACTATCCACACAGTCAATGCCTCTCATTATCTTATACATCTCTATCAGGTCACCTCTCATCCTCTGTCACCCCAAGGAAAAAAGACTCCCAGCCTCCCAGACAGCCACATCTGTGTCAGTTGTGTTGAGGTACAGCTCCTGAGGGACCGGGTTAGGGAACTGGAGATGCAGCTCGATGACCTTCGTCTGGTCAGGGAAAGTGAGGAGGTGATAGTGAGGAGCTATCGGCAGGTGGTCACACCAGGGCCTTGGGAGACAGATAGGTGGGTAACAGTCAGGAGAGGGAAGGGCAGGAGTCAGAGGCTGGAGAGTACCCTTGTGGCTGTCCCCCTTCACAATAATTACTCCTGCTTGAGTACTGTTGGGGGGTATGGTCTACCTGGGGAAGCAACATTGGCCGTGCCTCTGGCACAGAGTCTGGCCCTGTGGCTCAGAAGGGTAGGGAAAGGAAGAGGAAGACAGCAGTGATAGGGGACTCGATAGTTAGGGGGTCAGACATGCGATTCTGTGGACGCAGGAAAAAAGCACATATGGTAGTTTGCCTCCCAGGTACCAGGGTCTGGGATGTTTCTGATTGCGTCCAAGATACCCTGATGTGGGAAGGAGAACACCCAGAGGTCGTGGTACATATTGGTACCAATGACATAGGCAGGAAAAGGGAGGAGGTCCTAAAAGCAGACTACAGGGAGTTAGGAAGGAAGTTGAGAAGCAGGACCTGAAAGGTAGTAATCTCGGGATTACTGCCTGTGCCACGCGACAGTGAGTATAGAAATAGAGTGAGGTGGAGGATAAATGCATGGCTGAGGGATTGGAGCAGGGGGCAGGGATTCAGATTTCTGGATCATTGGGACCTCTTTTGGGGCAGGCATGACCTGTACAAAAAGGAAGGGCTGCACTTGAATCCCAGGGGGACCAATATTCTGGCAGGGAGGTTTGCTAAGGCTACTGGGGAGAGTCTAAACTAGAATTGTTGGGGGGGTGGGAACCAAACTGAAAAGACGGACAAAGGGGCGGTTAGCTCACAAATAGAGAAAGCTTGGAGACAGTGTGAGAGGGAATATAGGCAGGTGATAGCGAAGGTGAGACTGATGGTTTGAGATGAGTCTATTTTAATGTAGGCAGTTTTATGAACAAAGCGGATGAGCTTAGAGCATGGATCAGTACTTGGAGCTATGATGTTGTGGCCATTACAGAGACTTGGACGGCTTAGGGGCAGGAATGATTACTTAGAGTGCCAGGCTTTAGATGTTTCAGAAAGGACAGGGAGGGAGGCAAAAGAGGTGGAGGTGCTGATCAGAGATAGTGTCATGGCTGCAGAAAAGGAAAAAGTCATGGAGGGATTGTCTACTGATTCTCTGTGGGTGGAAGTTAGGAACAGGAAGGGGTCAATAACTCCATTGGGTGCTTTTTATAGACCACCCAATAGCAACAGGGCCATCAAGGAGCAGATAGGGAGACAGATTTTGGAAAGGTATAATAATAACAGGGCTGTCATGGTGGGGGATTTTAATTTCCCAAATATCGATTGGCATGTCCCTAGAGCGAGGGGTTTAGATGGGGTGGAGTTTGTTAGGTGTGTTTCAGAAGGTTTCCTGACACAATATGTAGATAAGCCTGCAAGAGGACAGGCTGTACTTGAACTGGTACTGGGAAATGAACCTGGTCATGAGGTTACAGTGGGACATCAGTAGGATGCAAAACTGGGCTGAGAAGTGGCAGATGGAGTTCAACCCAGATAAGTACAAGGTGGTTCAGTTTAGTAGGTCAAATGTAATGGCAGAATATAGTATTAATGGTAAGACTCTTGGCAGTGTGGGGGATCTTGGGGTCCAAGTCCATAGGACACTCAAGTTGACTCTGTGGTTAAGAAGGCATACGATGCATTGACCTTCATCAACCGTGGGATTGATTTTAGCAGCTGTAAGCTTTATAGGATCCTGTTCGGACCCCACTTAGAGTACTGTGCTCATTTTTGGTTACCTCATTACAGGAAGGATGTGGAAACTATAGAAAGGGTGCAGAGGAGATTTACAAGGCTGTTGCCTGGATTTGGGAGCATGCCTTATGAGAACATGTTGAGTGAAATCGGCCTTTTCTCCTTGGAGCAACGGAGGATGAACCACTGTTCATCCTGATAGAGGTGTATAGGATGATGAGAGGCATTGATCGTGTGGATAGTCAGAGGCTTTTTCCCAGGGCTGAAATGGCTAACATGAGAGGGCACAGTTTTAAGGTGCTTGGAAGTAGGTACAGAGGAGATGTCAGGGGTAAGTTTTTTATGCGGAGAGTGGTGAGTATGTGGAATGGGCTGTTGGCGATGGTGGTGGAGGCAGATATGATATGATCTTTTAAGAAACTCCTGGATAGGTAAATAGAGCTCAGAAAAAATAGAGGGCTATGGTTAACCTTAGGTAATTTCTAAAGTAAGTACATGTTCAGCACAGCATTGTGGGCCGAAGGGCCTATATTGTGCTGTAGGATTTCTATGTTTCTATGTTTCTAAGATAAAGAACACAATAATAATAAAAACACAATATATATAAACACACAAGATAGCTTATTTACACAGATTGATTGTATTTCCATAAGTGATACTAGACACAGGAGTGTCTGTATGTAAGGTGACTGGCAGGAAATGATAATGTAGTGGTGGTTGGGGGTGTGGAGGGGTGGGTTAGTGGGTGGAGGTGTTGGTCAGCCTCACTGCTTGGGGAAAGTAACTGTTTGTGAGTCTGGTGGTCTTTGTGTAGATGCTACGCAGCTTCCTCCCTGATGGGAGTGGAGCGAACAGTCCATGAGCAGGAAATGTGTTGTTAAAGCCGTTCACAAAGCAGGTTTTAACTTCTTACATGAATTCAACCCTTCACAATTGCTTTGGTAGATTTCAGATGCGGATGACTGATTCAGTGACATAATCAGTCTGCCGCTGACTGTAGAGTCAACACTAACACCCTGAGGACCATAGAATCTGTTGATATAATTCCACACACCCATAGCTGTCACTGACAGTTTCACAATGACAAAACCTTCGAGATTAAGTGTCAATGCCTGAAATAGCTTTCAGAAAGGCAGTTAATCTATCTAAACATCAGAGGCAGCAGTCTCCAGAGATTAATGCCATCAGCACACGTTTCTCTGTACCAAGTAAAATCACAGAAGACAGAGAAAGCCCACAGCTTTCCTTGGTAGAATTATTCACCGTTTGATTTACACTGAGATATGTTTTTGACTCTTTGACAAATATTGCTTGTTGTCAAGGTTTCCACAACTCTGGGCTCGCTATTCCTTGTAAAGTTCAAAGCTCATTGTAAATTTTACTATCAAAGTACATCTATGTCACCATATACACCCCTGAGATTCATTTTCCTGTGGGCATTCACTGTAAAAACAAACACAATAGAACCAGTGGAAGATCACCCCTAACAGGATGGACAGACAACCAATGTGGAAAAAAACAACACACTTTGAAAATATAAAAATAAGTAATAATAATGAATCATATTAATAGTAATTGAGAAATGAGTGTGCTTGACTATGCCTGTAGCTGGTTTTACCAGCTTGAGCTGAGAAAAAATAAGTAGAAATAATTAAATGAGCAATAAATATTGAGAACATGAGATGAAGTGCCCTTGAAAATGAGCCCATGGGTTGAGGAAACAGTTAAGTGTTGTTTTGAGTGAATTTATCCCCTCTGTTCAAGAGCCTGATAGATGAGGGGTAATAACTGTCCCTGAACCAGGTGCTATGGATCCTGAGGTTTCTGTACCTCTTTCTTGATGGCAGCAGTGAGAAGAGAGCATGTCCTGGATGGTGAGGGCCCCTGATGTTGCTTTCCTGTGGTAGTGCTCCATAAAAATATGCTCAATGGTGGGAGGACTTTACCCATGCTGCACCAGTGATGTACAGAATATTGTTATAACTGAACACTTTTTGCAATAAGGATGTACCATCCAGTGTCAGGAATATTTACACAGAAAGCAATTCTAACACCCTTGAAGGAACAAGATCTCAGTAAGGAGTGTAATGAACGACCAGGGTCAGTGATCCAGTCCTCAGTCGGGGACCAGAGGTGGAGAGAGTCAGTAACTTTCTTCGCAAAGGAGCTGTCCTAGGTGAAGAAGGCACGGCTGCGCTTTTACTTTCTTAGAAGTTTGCACAGACTTTATTTCTTACATTCTTCACAGACACGCGGAGTAAAAATCTTTACGTTATTTCTCCATCTAAATGTGCAATGTGCAGTCGTAATAAATTATAATAAATAGAACAGTCAATGTAGTAGAGAAATACACTCAAATCAGTCTGATGGCCTGGTGGAAGAAGCTGTCCCGCAGTCTGTTGGACCTGGCTCTTATGCTGCGGTACCATTTCCCAGATGGTAGCATCTGGAACAGTTTGTGGTTGGGGTGACTCAGGTCCCCAATGATCCTTCAGGCCCTTTTCTCACACCCGTCTTTGTAAATGTCCTCAGTCACAGGAAGTTCATAACTACAGATGTGCTGGGCTGTCCACACCTCTCTCTGCAGAATCCTGAGATTAAGGGAGGTACAATTCCCATACTAGGTAGTGATGCAGCCAGTCGAGATGCTCCCAATTGTGCCCCTGTAGAAAGTTTTTAGGATTTGGGGGCCATACCAAGCTTCCTCAACCGTCTGAGGTGGAAGAGGTGCTGTTGTGCTTTTTTCACCACATAGCCAGTATGTACAGAACATGTGAGGTATTCGGTGATGTGGATGCTGAGGAACTTAAAGCTGTTCACTCGCTCATCCCCAGATCCATTGATGTCAATAGGGGTTAGCCCATCTCCATTCCTCCTGTAATCCACAACCAGCTCCTTTGTTTTTGTGACATTGAGGGAGAGGTTGTTTTCTTGACACCACTGTGTCAGAGAGATGACTTCTTCCTTGTAGGCCACCTTGTTATTGTTTGAGATTAGGCCAATCAATGCAGTGTCGTCAGTAAATTTAATGAGTAGATTAGAGCTGTGGGTGGCGACTCAGTCATGAGTATACATGGAGTAAAGGAGGGGATTTAGTACACAGCCCTGAGGGGCTCCTGTGTTGAGGGTCAGAGGGATGGAGGTGAGGGAGCCCACTCTTACAACCTGCTGACGATCTGATTGGAAGCCCAGGATCCATCTACACTAGCCAGGGCGAAGGGCGAAGGCTGAGGGCCGAGGTCTCTGAGCTTCCTGTTGAGTCTGGATGGAACTATGGTGTTGAATGCTGAACTGTAGTCCAAGAACAGCATTCTCACTTAAGCATCCTTCTTCTCCAGATGTGCGAGATGTGTCAGTCTTTGGGTATAGTTTTTCATTGATTCTATTGTGTTTCTTTGAATTTATTGAGTATGTTTGCAAGAGAATGAATCTCAGGGTGGTGTATGGTGACATAAATGTACTTTGATAATAAATTTACTTTGAACATTGAAGGATCACACACACACCTTGTTCATCTGTGGTGTGTGTGCATCTTTTGTATTTCTGTACAAGGAGGAAGGAGGCCATTTCAGCCAAAGAAGTCTCTGTTGGAAAACCAAAGCATAGACATAAAACATAGGAGCAGAATTAGGCCATTCGGTTCATCGAGTCTGCTCCAGCATTCTAACATGGCTGACTTACTATCCCTCTCAACTGCATTCTGCTGCCTTTTTCCCATAACCTTTGATGACCCAACTAATCAAGAACCTATCAATCTCCACTTTGAGTCTTTAACCTTTGGTCCTTGGCTCTCTCATTATAGGAAACATCTTCTCCACATCTACTCTGTAAAGGCCTTTCAATATTTGGTAGGTTTCAATGAGATCCCCCCCCCCCCCCCCCTCACTCTTCTAAACTCCAGCAAGGAGGCAGATTAGGGACATTTAAGAGATTCTCAAATAGGCACATGGATAATAGAATTGAGGGCCATGTGAGAAGGAGAGGCTGATTGATCTTAGAATAGGTCAAATGGCCATCATAACATCTTGGGTTGAACGCCCTGTACTGTGCTGACCTGTTCTATGAGAGAAGGCCCAGGACCATCAAACACTCCTCATACATTGGGTCTTTCATTCACAGGATTGCTCTCATGAACATCCTCTGGAACAGTAATCCTATTCAAATTCAAGTTCAAGTTTATTGTCATCTGACTGTACATATATACAAACAAACAAAACAACATTCCTCCGGACCTCATTGCACCCACACAACGTATATCGTACAGCACATTAAATGAAATATCACCCAAATAAGTTAATAACATATCATCTAAAATGCATGTAGGTAACAGCAGCACAGGTAAACAGCCTGAGACCTCGTAGCGTACTCATTAGCCTCACAGCCTGAGGGAAGAAGCCGTTACCCACTCTGATGCTCCTGTCTCTCCTTCTTCTCAGCAGTGGGTCAAAGAGAATGTGGTATGGGTGGTAGAGATCCTGAACAACGCTTCAGGCTCTTCGTCTACATTAATTTGTCCTGTGACCTTATCCTTATTAGCTCCCCTGAGGATTCTATCACTCAAACACACAAAAGGGGACAATATAGCCACCGTTAAACCCACCAGACTGAACACCCACGGGAGGAAACTGGAACGCCGGGGTTGGAGAGAGGACCATGCAATCACAGGGGGATCATACAAGTTCTGCATGAAGTTTGGGATTGTGGCTCTCTTCACTTAAATTCAGATCTATTTATTAATTTTTTGGGGTATCGCAGTAGGGTAGAGGCTAGCTCGACACTATTAAAGCTTGGAGTGTTGGAATTTGGAGTTCAATTCCAGTGCCCTCTGTAACAGAGTTTGTACGTTCTTCCTGTGAATGGGTGTGTTTTTCCAGGTCAATAGGTGGATTGCCGGGCAGTATGGGTCAGTGGGCCAGAAGGGCCTGCTCCATGCTCTATCTCCAAATATGAAATCACATGGACATGGAAACATACAGAGAAATGTGTCGTTTGTGTTAACAACCCACACACTCGAGGATGTGCAGGGTAGAGCCTGCAAGTGTCAGCGCCAATATACAACACCTCGACAGAACAACAACACAACAAGAACAAAACAACGACAGCATAACAAGCCCCTTTCCTCACTCGCATCCCCCCACACACATAGACAGGCCTCCAACTTCAGGGCAGGGCTTCGGCCTACTGTGTTCAGGCTTCAGTTGTCAGGTTTCTACTTTGAACTTCAAACGACTTTCGTGCTCCAGCCTTCAGTATTGATTCTGGACTAGCCAATGATGGGACTCTGAACTCCAGGGATACTAACTGACCAGCCCTCGTGCCTCCTGCTCGTACAGACTCCTGGTCATTGGCCTTTCTTACTCGAAGATGCAGTTCCTGCTGTTATACATTAGAAACTTAGAAGGCTGGTGATTGCCCTCTCTTTCACAATATCCAAGAGCATTGAAGCTGTGATCAGCTGAGTTCAGAAGGCCCCAGTTAATTGAACTCTTGTCCATAAAATCACAAAACATAGGAACAGAATTAGGCCATTCAGCCCATTAGGTCTGCTGCACCATTCCATCATGGATGATTCATTATCTCTCTCAACCCCATTTTCTTGCCTTCTCCCTATAACCTTTTATGCTCTGATTAATTGAGAACTTCTCAACCTCTGCCTTAAATGTACCCAGTAATTTAGCCTCCACAACCATCTGTGGCAATGAATTCCACAGATTCACCACCCTCTGGCTGAAAGAATTTCTCCTTGTCTCTGTTCTAAATGGTCGTCCCTCTATTCTTAGGCTGTGTTTTCTGGTCCGAGACTCACCCACTATAGGAAACATCCTCTCCATATTCACTCTGTCTAAGCCTTTCAATATCCAAAAGCTTTCAATGAGATCCCCCCCCTCATCCTTCTAAACTCCAATGGATAAGACTGGATGGAAGGAGAGCAGAGGGAATGTGGTTAATCTTCCGTGTAATTGTGGTCAGAGCAGATGGTAATCAATCATTGTAGTCATGGGTAATCACTCCACTGTATTTGATAAACAGATGGGGAAAAGATGATGAGTTTTTAAACATGCTAGATGCACAGATGTAGAACCCAGACAGATGACTTGAAGTGTCAATAAAGGGTTTTGGCCTGAAATGTTGACTTTCTGTCTGACCTGCTGGGTTCCTCCAGCATTTTGTGTGTGTTACTCTGGATTTCCAGTATCTGGGGAATCTCTTGTATTCACGTCTGTCTGGATGGATTTTACACAGGGCTAGTGTGCCCATGTCAACCAGAAGCTCAGTTCAAATTCACACCATCCTTTGTGTGAAGAAGTTCCTGATGTTCCTTTTAAATCTCTCACCTCTGATCTTAAACCTACACCCTCTACCTGGGAAATAGACTGTTTTCACCCTGTGTCTATGTCCCTCATGACTTCTGTCAGATCATCCCTCAATCTCTTATGTTCATGGCAATAAATTCCTAATCCTACACTGTATTCCATCTGCTACTTCTTTGCCCATCCTTCCAATCTGTCTAAGTCCTTCTGCATACTCCCCTCTTCCTCAGGACAACCTGTCCATTCACCTAACTACGTATCATCTGCAGACTCGGTCACAAAGACATCAGTTTCATCATCCAGATCTTTGGCATGACACAAGCTGCTGGAATTTAGAACAAAAGTTAACAAAATGATGGAGGACCTCAGCAGGTCAGCTGACATCTGTGGAGGGAGAGGGAATTGTCCATTTTCCTCTGCAGATGCTGCCTGACCCACTGAGTTCCTCCAGCTGTTCATTTAGTTGGTTTTGACATGTATGGTTCAGACGACACGTTAGCACAGTGGTTAACATAACGCTTTTCAGCGCCAGTGACCCTGGGTTCAATTCCCACAGCTGCCTGCAAGGAGTTTGTTTGTTCTTCCTGTGACCGTGTGAGTTTCCTCTGGGTGCTCTGGTTTCCTCCCATATTCCAAAGACGAATGGGTCTGTAGGTTTATGAGTCACATGGGTGTAACTGGACACCATTCCTCATTGGGTCAGGAGGGCTTGTTACCGTGTTGTATGTCTAAATACAAATAAACAAAATTAGATATTAATAAAGCATTACTACACTCAGTGGCTACTTTATTAGGTACACCTGCTTATTAATGTAAATATCTACTCTGCCAGTCATGTAGCAGCAACAAAGTATATAAAAGCACGTTGACATGGTCAAGAGGTTCAGTTCTTGTTCAGGTCAAGCATCCGAATGGGGAAGAAATGTGATCCAAGTGACTTTGACTGTGGAATGATTGTTCGTGCCAGACAGGGTGGTTTAAGAATCTTAGAAAATTAATCTCCTGAGATTTTTGTACACAATACTCTATAGAGTTTACAGAGAATGGTGCATTAAAAAAAACAAACAAAAAATCCAGTGAGCGGCAGATCTTTGTGTGAAAAATGCCTTGTCAGAGGGAGGTCGGAGGAGAAAGGCCAGACTGGTTCAAGCTGACAGTAACTCAAACAACCACAGGTAACAACAGTGGTGTGCAGCAGAGCACAGCACATTGAAACTTGAAGTGGATGGGCTGCAGCCCAGAAGACCACGGACATACACTCGGTGGCCTCTTTATTGGGTACAGGATGTACGTAATAAAGTGCCACTGACTGTATAATTTCAGATCTGCAGATAGTTTCTTAGTACATTAGATGGGAGTATGATGATTCTGAGGGCAAAATCCAAAATCCCTTCCTGCCATCTGGACTAAATTTCAGAGAAACAGCTCAGAGAAAAGAGGCAACATTTCCACTGGCAGAGGTTGGTTGAAACTAAAAGGATTTTAGGTTCAACCAGCCTCTCCATGTCTTTACAGTGACAGTATTAAACCAAAGACCAATTCATCAAGTTCAACTCCAAGTTCTTTATCATTCAACCATATACATATATGCAGCCAAATGAAACAATATTCCTTTGGACCAAGCTGCACAACACAGTACATATCACTCATTATCACAATATTACCACAAATAAATTAACAAATAATAAATATATTCCAGAAGATTGAGGTTGTGCCACCCTTGATGCCGATTTATACTAAATGTCCTTGTCCTGTGTATCCCTCTGTTCACTTCATATTCATGTGTCTGTCTAAAACCTCCGAAAGCACCTGCTTCCACTACTATCCCTGGTAACCCGTTCCACACAGCTACCGCCCCGCATAAAAGATTCTTACACCTCACCTCTCTAACAGCATATCCTGAAAAATTTGAGATTTATACCCTGGGGAAAATATTCTGACTGTCTGGGCGTATCTATAACTTGTCATAACTTTAAAATCCTCCACTAGGTCTCTCCTCGGCCTCTGATGATCTAGAGAAAACAACTCAAGTTCGTCCCGCCTTTCTGTATAACTCATACCCTCTAGTCTAAGCACCTCCTGATGAACCTTTTCGAATATGCCACAGTACTGTAGCAGTTAGCGTGACACTATTAGAGCTTGGAGTTCAGATCCAACATCATCTGCAAGGAGTCGGTATGCTCACCCATGGGTTTCCTCCCAAGTCCAAAGACATTCTGATCAGTAGGTTAATTGGTTATTGTAAATTGTCTCAGGATTAGGCTAGGGTTAAATTTGGATTGCTGGGTGACAGGGCTCAAAGAGCCAGAAGGCCTTTTTTGCACTGCATCTCTAAATAAAATAAAATCAATAATATAGTCAAAACCATTACAGGATATAAAGCAATTTCAAAGCACTGAATAGCCTGAAAGCTCATACCACCAGGAAGCTTCTGTCCCACTCTCATAAGACTATTCATTGCTTCCCTGGTCCGATAGGATGGACTCTTGACCTCACAATCTATCGCATTAGGATCTTGAACCTTATTGTCTGCCTGCACTGCACTGTTACTGTTTCACCTTGTTCTATATCAATGCACTGTGTAATGATCTGATCTGAATTAACACTCTACAGGACAGGGTTTTTCACTGTATTTCAGTACATGTGATGGCAATAAACCAACCCCAATTCCTGTGGATTCTGTCATATTGCCTCATGATAAACTTTCACCTTCTGCAGGTTTCTAAAACCTTATAAAACGCTAGTTAGGCCACATCTGAAAAATTACATACACTTCTGCTTGCTCCATTATAGGAAGAATGTCAAAGCTTTGGAAACGGCACAGAACGGTTCACCAGGATGCTACCCGGATTAGAGAGCATTAGAGACAATGAACCAACTTGGGTTGCTTTCTCTGGAGTGGCGGAGGCTGAGGGGAGTTTTGATAGAGGTTTATAAGATTTGAGAGGCGTAGATAGAGTAGACAGACAGTATCTTTTCCTCAGCAATACACACAATATCATGAGGGAACTCAGCAGGTCAGCCAGCATCAATGAAAATGAATAGACAGCCAATGTTTCTGGCCTGGACCCTTCTTACATAGAACATAAAATAGTACAGCACAGTACAGGCACTTCGGCCCGCAATGTTGTGCTGACCCTTAAACCCTGCCTCTCATATAACTCCCCCACCTTAAATTCCTCCATATACCTGTCTAGTAGTCTCTTAAACTTCACTAGTGTGTCTGCCTCCACCTCTGACTCAGGCAGTGCATTCCACGCACCAACCACTCTCTGAGTGAAAAACCTTCCTCTAATATCCCATATAACCATGTAACCATATAATAATTACAGCACGGAAACAGGCCATCTCGGCCCTTCTAGTCCGTGCTGACATTTACACTCACCTGGTCCCACTGGCCCGCACTCAGTGCATAACCCTCCATTCCTTTCCTGTCCATATACCTATCCAATTTTACTTTAAATGACAATACCAAACCTGCCTCTACTACTTCTACTGGAAACTCATTCGATACAGCTACCACTCTCTGAGAAAAGAAATTCCCCCTCGTGTTACCCTTAAACTTTTGCCCCCAAACTCTCAACTCATGTCCTCTTGTTTGAATCTCCCCTACTCTCAATGGAAAAAGCCTATCCATGTCAACTCTATCTATCCCCCTCATTATTTTAAATACCTTTATCAAGTCCCCCCTCAACCTTCTACACTCCAAGGAATAAAGACCTAACTTGTTCAGCCTTTCCCTGTAACTTAGGTGCTGAAACCCAGGTAACATTCTAGTAATCTTCTCTGTAAATTCTCTGTCAAGGGGGATTCTAGTAAATCCCCCTTGAACTTTCCACTCCTTACCTTAAAGCCATGTCCTCTTGTATTGAGCAGTGGTGCCCTGGGGAAAGAAGCACTGGCTGTCCACTCTATCCATTCCTCTTAATATCTTGTGTATTTCTATCATGTCTCCTCTCATCCTCCTTCTCTCCAGAGAATAAAGCCCTAGGTCCCTTAATCTCTGATCATAATGCAGACTGTCTAAACCAGGCAGCATCCTGGTAAATCTTCTCTGTACCCTTTCCAATGCTTCCACATCCTTCCTATACTGAGGCAACCAGAACTGGACACTGTCCTCCAAGTGTGACCTAACCAGAGTTTTATAGAGCTGCATCATCAGCTCGCAGCTCTTAAAACTATCTCTCGACTTATGAAAGCTAACACCCCATAAGCTTTCTTAGCTACCTGATCTAGCTGTGTGGCAACTTTCAGGGATCTGTGGACATGTACCCCCAGATCCCTCTGCTCCTCCACACTACAAGTATCCTGCCATTTACTTTGTATTCTGCCTTGGAGTTTGTCCTTCCAAAGTGTACCACCTCACACTTCTCCGGGTTGAACTCCATCTGCCACTTCTCAGCCCACTTCTGCATCCTATCAATGTCTCTCTGCAATCTTCGACAATTCTCTACACTATCCACAACACCACCAACCTATGTGTCATCTGCAACTTGCCAACCCACCCTTTTATCCCCACATCCAGGTCATTAATAAAAAAAATCACGAAAAGTAGAGGTCCCAGAACCAATTCTTGTGGAACACCACTAGTCACAACGCTCCAATCTGAATGTACTCCCTCCACCACAACCCTTTGCTTTCTGCAGGCAAGCCAATTCTGAATCCACCTGGCCAAACTTCCCTGGATCCCATGCCTTCTGACTTTCTGAATCAGTCTACTGTGTGGAACCATGTCAAATGCCTTACTAAAATCCATGTAGATCACATCCATTTCACTACCCTCATCTATATGCCTGGTCACCTCCTCAAAGAACTCTATCAGGTTTGTTAGACACAATTTGCCCTTCACAAAGCTATGCTAACTGTCCCTGATCAGATCATGATTCTCTAAATGTCCATAGATCCTATCTCACTGCTTTCCCACCACAGACACAAGGCTTACTAGTCTATAATTACCTGGACAATCCCTACTACCTTTTTTGAACAAGGGGACAACATTCACCTCCCTCTAATCCTCCAGTACCATTCCTGTGGACAACGAGGACAAAGATCCTAGCCAGAGGCTCAGCAATCTCTTCCCTTGCCTCATGGAATATTCCGTCAGGCCCTGGAAACTTATCCGTCCTAATGTATTTTAACAACTCCAACACCCATTCTCTCTCAATATCAACATGCTCCAGAACATCAACCTCACTCATATTGTCCTCACCATCAAGTTCCCTCTCACTGGTGAATACCGAAGAGAAGTATTCATTAAGGACCTTGCTCACTTCCACAGCCTCCAGCCACATCTTCCCACTTTTATCTCTAATCGGTCCTACCTTCACTGCTGTCATCCTTTTGTTCTTCAATAATTGAAGAATGCCTTGGGGTTTCCCTACTTGCCAAGGCCTTCTCATGCCCCCTTCTAGCTATCCTCAGCCCCTTCTTAAGCTCTTTCCTTGCTACCCTATATTCCTCAATAGACCCATTTGATCCTTGCTTCCTGAACCTCATGTATGCTGCCTTCTTCCACTTGACTAGATTTTTCACTTCACTTGTCACCCATCGTTCCTTCACCCTACCATTCTTTATGTTCCTCACCGGGACAAATTTAACCCTAACATCCTGCAAGAGATCCCTAAACATCGACCACATGTCCATAGTACATTTCCCTTCAAAAACATCACTCCAATTCACACCTGCAAGTTCTAGCCTTATAGCCTCATAATTTTCCCTTCCCAATTAAAAATATTCCTGTCCTCTGATTCTATCCTTTTCCATGATAATGCTGAAGGCCAGGGAGTGGTGCTCACTGTCTGCCAGATGTTCACCCACTGAGAGATCTGTGACCTGACCCGGTTCGTTACCTAATACTAGATCTAGTATGGCATTCCCCCTAGTCAGGCTGTCAACATACTGTGACAGGAATCCATCCTGGACACCGAGAAACTCTGCCCTGTCTAAACCATTGGAACTAATCAGGTGCCAATCAATATTAGGGAAGTTAAAATCACCCATGATAACAACCCTGTTATTTTTTACGCCTATCCAAAATCTGCCTCCCAAACTGCTCCTCGGTATCTCTGCTGCTACCAGAGGGCCTATAGAATATTCCCAATAGAGTAACTGCTCCCTTCCTGTTCCTGACTTACACCCATACTGACTCAAAAGACCCTGCTACATTACCCACCCTTTCTGTAGCTGTAATAGTATCCCTGACCAGTAATGCCACCCCTCCTCCCCTTTCCTCGCCTCTCTATCCCTTTTAAAGCACTGAAATCCAGGAATATTGAGAATCCATTCCTGCCCTGGTGCCAGCCAAGTCTCTGTCATGGCCACTACATCATAATTCCATGTATGTATCCAAGCTCTCAGTTCATCACCTTTGTTCCTGATGCTTCTTGCATTGAAGTACACACACTTTAGCCCTTCTACCTTTACACCCTTTATTCTGCTTCTCTTTCCTCAAACCCTCTCTGTATGTTAGATCTGGCTTTACTCCATGCACTTCTTCCACTGCTCTATCGCTCTGGGTCCTATTCCCCCTTGCAAATTAGTTTAAATCCTCCTGATCCATGCTAGCAAACATACCTGCAAGGATATTGCGAGTTCAAGTGCAACCCATCCAATCTGCACAGGTCCCACCTTCCCCAGAAGAGATCCCAATGATCCAAAAATCTAAAACCCTGCCCCCTACACCAACTCCTCAGCCACACATTCAACTGCCATCTCCTCCAATTCTTACCATCACTATCACGTAGTACTGGCAGCAATCCTGAGAACGCCACCCTTGAGGTCCTGTTCTTCAGCCTTCTGCCTAGTTCCCGAAACTCACACTTCAGGACCTCATCCCTCTTCCTGCCTATGTCGTTGGTCCCAACATGTATCATGACTTCTGGTTGCTTTCCCTCTCATACCAGGATGTCATGCACCCGGTCAGAGACATCCCGGACCCTGGCACCCGGGAGGCAACAAACCATGCGGGTTTCCTTCTCACGTCCACAAAATCTCCTGTCTGCTCCCCTGGCTATAGAGTCTCCAATGACGACAGCTCTCCTCTTCTCCGTCCCATCCTTCTGCACCACAGGGTCAGACTCAGTGACAGAAGCCCTGACACCGTGGCTTACACCTGGTCGGTCGTCCTCACCAACAGCATCCAGGACGGTAAACTTATTATTCAGGGGAATGGCTACAGGGGTGCTCTGCTGCACCTGTCTACTCTCCTTCGCTTTCCCCCCTCTGACTGTCACCCAACGACCTGCTTCCGGCAGCCTAGGTGTGACTATCTCCCTGTAGCTCTCATCTATGGCTGCCTCATTCTCCCTTATGAGTCGAAGGTCATCCAGCTGCTGCTCCAGATTCCTCACATGGTCTTCCAGATCACCCAGCCGCAAGCACTTCTGGCAGATGTGACTCTGCGGGAGAGGGGAGTTCCCCAAGACTGCCACATCTCACAGGAGAGGCACATCACCATCTCAGGAGGCATTGTAAAGCCTAACTGGGAGGAAGCTCGTCCTCTGCCTCTTCTCATCAAATCCTCTCAAGTCAAAGCTCCGCTTCACTCACTGGCTGCTCCGCTTAAGCTGACCCTCTATTTATTTATTTGAGCCTTTCAAACTGCTTGGTCACCTGACCTTGATTGCCCAATCAGCTGCTTTCTGCTGAGTCTGAGCTATTCAAATCTTGATCGTCTAATCAACTGCTTTCTGCTGAGCTATTCGAATCATGATTGACTTAATTGCACAGTCCAACTGCCAAAACTGCCAGAATCTCTCAAGTCAAAGCTCCACTCCTTCACTGGCCCACTCACTCACTGGCCACTTTACCCCTTTTTCTTCAGGGTTCTTTTTCCCAGGGTTGAAATGTCTAATACTAGAGGGCATGCATTTAAGGTGAAAGGAGATAATTTCCAAGGAGGCGTGAGGGACAGAGTTTTTTTTTTACACAAAGAGTGGTGGGTGCCTGGAATGTGTTGTCTGGAGTGGCAAATACATTAGAGATTCTTAAGAGAGAGTTAGACAGGACCCACACCACCAAGATCAGGAACAGTTATTACCCCTGAATCATCAGACTCTTCAACCAGAGGGGATAAATTCACTCAGCGTCATTCACCTCAGCATTGAACTGTTCCACAAACTATGGACTCATATTCAAGTACTATTCATCTCATTTTTCTGGATATTTTTTGTTTATTTATTATTAGTATTACTATTTCTTTGGTTAATTAGTTCAGCACACTGTTATGAGCCAAAGGGCCTATTCCTGTGTCATGCTCTATGTTCTCCAATCCCAGCAGTATTCACTCACTGGCAACACCAATTTCCTGTAATCGGTGACGGCCTTTCTATTTAACTAGGGTATGACTCATTCTTTCAGAGAAGTTTATCTTTCTCCAAGGGATGTTCATTCATTGAGAATTACACAATACCCCAGAATGCTTTCAATTGTTTTTCCTGCTGGGAAAAGGTTCTGTCTAATTTTCCCATCAATAATAATCAACTTTCTGCTTATTCTTAGGTAAAGATTTTAAGCCCATGCTGATGTACGTCATTCCAATCAATGTACAATGGATTCCGGTTAATTGGGCCATCGGTTAAACAGGGTACCGCTTACTTGGAACAACTCGCGCAAAACCTGAACAAGAAAATATTGGGGATTCTCTTCATTTATTTGGGGAACTCCACCACTTGGGGCAGGAGACTGTTGCTGAACAGTTTCTAACTAGCGTCAGATGCATGCACTTGTGTGGCCATTAGCCACTACACAATTGTTAGAGTGAATAGTTTTTAAATAGTGTCAATGTTCAAAAAAATAGTGATTTTTTGTCACTGATGGTTGGTGAGAAATAAGTGGCAAGACAATTCAGAACTGTCTTGCTTACTGCAGTTTCAAGCATTCATGATTGGAGATACCAAAAGTGGCCAGGAGTGAAAATGAAATGATTTCAACAAGTTAGGAACTACAAGAATTTGAAGGTATTGACAACAATCTTGAATACTATGATGAAAATGGAGAATTGGAGGAAGCAATCATTGAAAATTGTATCAAAGCAGTCCACTATTTATGCTAGTGTCTGCACTGATTTTGTTCATTCACTGTCAATCAACAGAACATGGCATTATACACTCGGTGAACTCCTCCATCAGTAACTATTAGGAACTAATACACAATTTTATGGTCCTGTAGTACTATTGGTGGTGTTCGAATTTATTGTGTATTTCATTTAAATAGATGATTTAAATTATGTACTCTTCAAGAAGGGAGGGAGTCAGAAAGGGAAGTTGGTCTGACCACAGTGGCTGGGAAGATGTTGGAATGGATTGTTAAGGATGTGGTTTTGGGGTACTTGGAGGCACGTGATGTAGTCCGCAGTCAGCATAGTTTTCTTAAGGGAATATCTTGCCTTACAAATCTGTTGGAATTCTTTGAAGAAATAAGAAGCAGGATAGACAACAGAGAATTGGTTGATGCTGAGTTCTTGGATTTTCAGAAGGCCTTTGACAAGGTGTCACACATGAAGTTGCTTAACAAACTATGAGCCCATGGTATTACAGGAAATAATTGAGCATGGATAAAACAGTGGCTGACTGGTAAGAGGCAAAGAGTGGGAATAAAGGTAGCCTTTTCCAGTTGGCTGCTGGTGACTAGTCGCGTTCCACATGGGTCTGTGTTGGGACTGATTCTTTTAATGTTATATGTCAATGATTTGAATGATGGAATTTATGGTTTTGTTGAAAAAAAGCAGATGATATGAAGATAGGTGGGGGACAGGTAGTTTTGAGGAAGTAGAGAGGCTACAGAAGGACTTAGATTAGGAGAAGTGGCAGGTGGAATACAGTGTCGGGAAATGTATGGTCATGCATTTTGGTAGAAGGAATTAAAGGGTTGACTATTTTCTAAATGGAGAGAAGGTATAAAAATCTGAGGTGCAAAGAGACTTGGGAGTCCTTGTGAAAGATTTCCTGGAGGTTAATTTGCAGGTTGAGTCTGTGGTGAGAAAGCCAAGTGTGATGTTAGCATTGATTTCAAGAGGATTAGAATATAACTAGGATGTAATGTTGAGACTAAATAGAGCACTGGTGAGGCCTCACTTGAAGTATCGTGAGCAGTTTTGGGACCCTTACCTTCAAAATGATGTGGCTGAAACTGGAGAAAGTTGAAAGAAGTTTTATGTAAACGATGCCAGGATTGAAAGGTTTGTCATATGAAGAGTGTTTGATGGCTCTGGGCCAGTATTCACGTATTCATCAGGGTTCATGAAGGCTCTTGGCCTGAAACGTCAACTCTTTACTCTTTTCCATAGATGCTGCATGGCCTGAGTTCCTCCAGTATTTTGTGTGTATTAAAAGGTAGTTTTTGTTTTTTTAATACCTTTTTCAATATTTCTATGAAAGTTTGGCTAACTGGGACAGCTGCTTAATTGGGCCAAAATGTACTGGTCCCGATTTATCCCAATTTATGGGAGTGTACTATAAAATTATTACTGGGTGGCCAATTTCATAAGTAATGCATTGGAACCAGATTAACAATTATTTTGTTCTCCTTTACACTTGCGTACGAGAAATGACAGACTTTCATTTGTTATGTGCCGTGTCCTATAATGTCGCTGATCATGGTCTTTCCATGACCATGATTGTTCTTGGCAAATTTTTCTGCAGAAGTGGTTTGCAATTGCCATCTTCTGGGCAGTGTCCTTGCATGATGTGGCCCCAGCCATCATTCACAGTCTCCAAAGATTGTCTGCCTGTGCCCAGTGGTCACACAACCAGAACTTGTGACATGCACCAGCTGCTCATATGACCATCTACCACTTGCCCCATTGGCTTCACCTGACCCTGATGGGGGTGTGGTGCTAAGCAGGTGCTACATCTGCCCAAGGGTGACCCACAGGCTAGCGGAGGTAAGGAGTGCCTTCAACCTCCTTTGGTAGAGAGGTGTCTTGCTAGAAATGACACTAAACAATCTTAAATCTTGAAGCCATGATCCTCCTGACCTGTGAGAGTAAGATCCTGTCCTGTTGAGCGGAAAGGTAAGGACATCCTGAATACCCCAATGGGTAATGGGAATGTAGTGTGTGCTATCTACATGCCTGATGACAAGCCAGCTGGTAATGAATTTCCTAATCACCTCTTGCCCTTGTTATTAAGTTGCTTCCATTTCTGCACACACAAAGGCCACTTTATTAGTTAGCTCCTGTACCTAGTAAAGTGGCCACTGAGTGCACGTTCATGGTCTCCTGCTGCTGTAGCCCATCCACTTCAAGCTTCGACATGTTGTGCTTTCAGAGACGCTCTTCTGCACACCACTGTTATAACGTGCGGCTATTTGAGTTACTGTCGTCTTTCTGTGAGCTTGAACCAGTCTGACCTCTCTCATCAACAAGAGGTTTTCACCCACAGAATTGCTGCTCATGGATGTTTTCCACCATTCTCTATTAACTCTGGAGACTTATGTGTGAAAATCCCAGGACATCAGCATTGTCTGACACCAACTCAAAGTTACTTAGATCTCATTTTACCCCATTCTGATATTTGATCTGAATGACAACTGACCATGTCTACATGCTTCTGTGCATTGAGTTGCTGCCACATGATTGGCTGATTAGATATTTGCATTAACAAGCAGGTGTACAGGTGTACCTAATGAAGTAGCCACTGAGAGATGATTATTGGTGCGGCTTCATTTAGAATGTTGTGTTCATTTTTGATTGCCCACTATAGAAAATATGTTATCAAATTAGAAATTGCTGCAAAATAATAAATTTCAAGACGGTGGCCGATTAGGAAAAGGGGAGATGCAACGAGACCTGGGTGTCATTGTATACCAGTCATTGAAGGTGGGCATGCAGGTACAGCAGGCGGTGAAAAAGGCAAATGGTATGTTGGCATTCATAGCAAAAGGATTTGCGTGCAGGAGCAGGGAGGTTCTACTGCAGTTGTACAAGGCCTTGGCGAGACCGAACCTAGAGTATTGTGTGCAGTTTTGGGCCCCTAATCTGAGGAAAGACATTCTTGCCATAGAGGGAGTACAGAGAAGGTTCACCAGATTGATTCCTGGGATGGCAGGACTTTCATATGAAGAAAGACTGGATCGACTAGGCTTATACTCACTGGAATTTAGAAGATTGAGGGGGGATCTTATTGAAACGTATAAAATTCTAAAGGGATTGGACAGGCTAGATGCAGGAAGATTGTTTCCGATGTTGGGGAAGTCCAGAACGAGAGGTCACAGTTTAAAGATAAAGGGGAAGCCTTTTAGGACTGAGATGAGGAAAAACTTCTTCACACAGAGAGTGGTGAATCTGTGGAATTCTCTGCCACAGGAAACAGTTGAGGCCGGTTCATTGGCTATATTTAAGAGGAAGTTAGATAAGGCCCTTGTGGCTAAAGGGATCGGGGGGTATGGAGAGAAAGCAGGTACAGGGTTCTGAGTTGGATGATCAGCCATGATCATACTGAATGGCGGTGCAGGCTCGAAGGGCCGAATGGCCTACTCCTGCACCTATTTTCTATGTTTCTACATACATCAGCGATAATAGACCTGATTCTGCTTTTGATTCTAAGAGTGCAGAAATGATTTGACAGAATGTTGCTTAGACTTGAGGGCCAGAGTTCCAAGGAGATGTTATGTGGACTAGGAATTTACAGCCTTGAACGTGGAAGCTGGAGGGGGACCTGTTAGAGGTATGGAGAGATCATTGGAGACATAGACAGGGTGAAAGTACAGTCTTTTTCCCTGGAGAGGGACTGTTAAATACAAGTGGGCATTGGTTTAATATCAAAAGTGAAGGACTGAACAGGGCCATCAGGGTCAGCTTCTTCAGACAAAGGGTGCTGCGTATTTGGAAGGAACTACCAGAAATTGCGGCTGAAGCAGGCACATTAGCAGTGTATAGTAGGTATGTGAACACAAGAGATTCTGCAGAAGCTGGAAATCCAGAGCAACACAAACAAACTTCTGGAGGAATGCAGCAGGTCAGGCAGCATCTATGCAAATGAATAAACAGTCAGCACTTTGGGCTGAAACCCTTCATCAGGACATGGATTGGAGAGGTTGAGTGCTATGGGTCAAATGTGGTCAGGTGGGACTAGCTCACAGTCAGCATGGGTAAGCTGGGCTGAAGGGCCTGTTTTGGTGCTCTCTGAAACCATGACTCTCAACTCTTGCTTTTTTTATTGGAGTTATGAATGACCACCGCGTATCCTAGGCTTCCCTTTTGCTCAGACTGACAGTTCTGGCTGCCCCTATAAGACCATTAGACATAGGAGCAGAATTAGGTCAGCATGACTGATTCATTATCCCTCTCAACCCCATTCTCCTTTCGTCTCCCCAAAACATTTGACGCCCCAATTGATCAAGAACCTATCAACCTCCACTGTAAGTATACACAATGACTTGGCCTCCACAGCCATCTGTGGCAATGAATTTCACAAATTCACCACCCCTTAACTAAAGAAATTCCTCCTCATCTTCGTTCTAAATGGATATCGCTCTATTCTGAGGCTGTGCACTCTGGTCCTAGACTCCCCCACTATGGAAAACACCCTCCCCATGTCCACTCTATTTAGGCCTTTCAACATTCAATAGGTTTCAATGAGATTCCCCCCTCATTCTCCTAAACTCCAGCAAGTACAGGCCCAAAGCATTCAAACACTCCTCATGCATTAACCCCGTCATTCCCGGAATCGTTCTCTTGAACCTTGTTTGAACCCTCACCAATGCCAGCATACCTTTTCTTGGAGGTTCCCAAAATACTTGCTATACTCCAAGTGCAGTTTAACCAATTCCTTATAAAGCCTCAGACAATTCATCTTCTTTTCCAGCTAACAGTGCCATCCTGTGTTTACAGACACCTGGGTCTTCTCCTTGCAGGTGTGTGCTACGCCGAGTTTGGCGTCCGGGTGCCGAAGACCACTGGCTCGGCCTACACGTACAGTTACGTGACAGTGGGGGAGTTTGTGGCCTTCTTCATCGGCTGGAACCTGATCCTGGAGTATCTGATTGGGACGGCAGCCGGCGCCAGTGCTCTGAGCAGCATGTTTGACTCACTGGCCAACCACACCATCAGTCACTGGATAGTGGACGATGTGGGCACCTTAAATGGACTCGGTAGGTCACCGTACACACTAAAGATTAAAGGTTACTTTATTTGCCATATGAACTTCGAAATATGAACCATACAAAGAACTGTATCCTGTAAATGCTGGCAAAATAATCACAAGGTAGTACAGTTAACGAAAGATTAGCTTTATTTGTCACATGTACATGGAAACATAGAATGAAATGCATCATTTGTGCCAATAACCAAAACAAATATATGCTGGGAATGGGAGTAGGCCTTCTGGCCCATTGAACTGGCTCCACCATTCAATAAAGATAAAAAAGATTAACTCCATTTGTCACATATACAGTGAAATGTATAGTTTGTATCAGTAACCAACACACTCTGAGATTTGCTGGGGGTAGTCCGCGTGATTCCAGTGCTAGGACAGCATTCCCACAACTCACTAACCCTAACCCACATGTCGTTGGGATGTGGGAGGAAACCCACATGGTCACACAAGAATGTCCACACTTCTTACAGATGGCGATGGGAATTGAACCCGGATTGCTGCCACTGCACTAACCACTATGCTTCCTGCCACTCCACACTGACTGGATTGATCAACTGATGTCGAATAGCAATGGCTTCTATTCAGAGTTCCTCCACAAAGCACATTTGTTTTTTATGGGTCATTCCCTTTGAAACCTTCTAGAATCTTACATGTCCTTCACCAACACCACTGCCATCCCCACAGTTCTCCAGTGAGCCCTGCCTGCATTGTTGTAGAATAAGTAAGGACCCTGCATTGGCCAGGGTTGACCATGGATGTTCCGTCCTAGCCGTCCGTGTGATATGCAACTAAGGAAGTACGATATTGAGAGCAAGCTTTTGCCAATACAGCAGGTTCCCCCTCTCCACATAGCTGATGAATCCAAAGGAACGGCAGAGACTGATACAATTTGGCACAGGTGTTACCTGTCAGTGTTGAACTCAACGCGGGACTACCTTAGGGATTGTTCGTCAGGGTTTACTTCCGAAGACTTCCCCGTGAGTGGGTATAGCCTCAAGAGATCAGAGTTTTCCAGGTGAGCTCCCACACATGGCTGATGAATCCCATCTGCCCAAAGCGACTGGTTTTAAGGCACCATTAACCCGCCTTTGCCCCTTCTGCTGTCAGTGAAACGGTTCCACTAGGCTTCGTAGCTGAACCACACGTGAAGCCCAGGAGCTGGATTTGGCGCATGCATTGGGAGTGTTTAATAGACAGTGGGAGCTTATCCCCCCTTCTTCCCCCACCCTGCTATGACAACTTTAAGGAACCTTATCTCTACCACCCTGTTGTTGTATGTGTGGGTAATACACCATGACCCCAGATCTTCATAAACTCCTGATTGCCAGGGAGGAACAGCGCAATCGTGGTTATAACAAGGGAAACAAAGCTGCTGATGTTCATAGTTCAAGATCAACAGTGAAGTGGACAGGCTCTTGCAAACACAAGAAAATCATTCAAAACAATAACTTGCATTGTTTGTTGGACTGTGCACCACCTCTGATCCTTCCTTCTTGGGTAGCGGAGACCACCAGCAACATGGTGCGCAACAAGTCCATCACCATCGAACAGTCCGCCAGTGGGATGGACCCGCAATACTTGATGTTCTCAATATTTAGCAGGGTCTTGCAAACATACAAAAAATGCAAGGACCTTTGTTTGGACGTGTTACTGAGGGTGTGGCCATCATCCATGATACCAGTATTGGTAAGGCCATTGTGAGTTAAATCTTTGAGGTAGTCCCAAGGAAGCGCAGAAGAGACCCTGGATTAATTCTGTATCAGAATGACAAATTCTTCTTCTTTGTTAGGATGCCTCTACAGGGGCATAACAGCTCACCAGAGTCCTCTGTCCTGGGCCAGTCTTTCAAGTTTTCTTCAGTTGTCACCCATCTTCTTGGTAAAGATCCTTCCTCTCCCACGATGAGGTCTCTGGAAGTTCTGTTGGCATTTCTGCAGCTCCGGGTTTTTAAAGGGTGGGATTCTTGCCCATTATCAACCCTCCTTCTTTCACAACTGGGCTTGAGATTGTCCGTGGCAGAGATTGAATTACAATTGATATCTCCTTATTGCCCACCAAAACTCTCAACTTGATGTTGTGTATGCTCCCCAGTAGTCCCCCATTTAGGTACTGAAGAGTGCCTCCTGCTTTTCCATTTCTTCCTTGCAGAGAGCCTGTATGAAATTTTAATCCTAGTGCAATTTTGTGAGTCTACCAGGAGGCAGCTACAGGTGCCACGATAGCAAAGTGGTTAGCATGATACTTTTACAGCTTGGGGCATTCTGGAGTTTGAAGTTTAATTCCCACTGCATCTGTAAAGAGTTTATACACACCTCTCCAAGTTTCTTCCTGGTGCTCCAGTTTCCTTCCACATTCCAAAGATGTACCTGTTCAAAGTTCCAAGTAATTTGATCATCGAAGTTGATATATATCATCATCTACTCTGCTGAGATTCATTTTCTTGCAGGCATTCCAGAAACACAATAGAAGTAACAACAGTAGGTTAATTGGTCAATGTAAGTTGTTCTGTGAGTAGACTAAGGTTAAATAGATGGTTTGCTTGGCAGTGTGTCAAATTCTGACCCTGGTGTCTAATTTTAGTGTGGATCTGGTGTCTGACAGGTTAAGCTTGTGGGCAACATCCAATCCTAATAGCCACTCATTGTTCTCAAGTGATTTGTACTGTTGCCTGTGTCTGTACAGGGAAAGGAGAGGAGTCCTATCCCGATATCCTCGCAATGATTATCGCTGTCATTGTCACGGCCATCATTTCCCTGGGGGTGAAGAACTCGGTGGGCTTCAACAATGTCTTGAACATCATCAATCTTGCAGCTTGGGTCTTCATCATGTTTGCAGGGCTGTTCTTCGTCAACAGCGCCAATTGGAATGAAGGAAGGTTTCTCCCCTTTGGGTGGTCTGGGGTAAGTAACAACCTTAAAACATTTGTACTGGCAGATTGCATTGGAATGTGATGAAGAGGGCACTGTGTGATTCATCCCTTCAGACAGTACATACACAGCCAGAAAGCATGTACTGTTGAAGTAACAGTGGTTGCCGAATAATAAAAATAAACAAATAATGAAAATAACTAAAATAATGGCCCAGAATGCACACACTCTTTTGACTTAAAACTTTGCTTGTACCTGTCAATACCAGAAGGATGCATTTTCCTCATATTCATGTGCCTGTCTAAAAGCCCCAATGTATCCATCACCACCCTAGGCAGTACATCCCAGACACCCAGCACTCTCTGTGTAAAAAAACTTGCCCCTCACATCTCCTCAGACCTTAAATGCATGCCCTCTGGTATCAGACATTTCAACACTAGGAAAAATATTGATGCAGTTATATAGAAAGCAAGATGGTGGCTATACCTTATTAGGAGTTTGAAGAGATTTGGTATGCCAACAAATACACTCAAAAACGTCTATAGATATACTGTGGAGAGCATTCCAACAGGCTGCATCACTGTCTGGTATGGTGGGGGGGGGGGGGGTGTGGAGGAACTACTGCACAGGACCAAAAGAAGCTGTAGAGGGTTGTAAATTTAGTCAGCTCCATCTTGGGTATTAGCCTACAAAGTGCCCAGGACATTTTCAAGGAGCAGTGTTTCAGAGAGGCAGTGTCCATTATTAAGGACCTCCAGCACTCAGGGCATGTGCTTTTCTCACTGTTACCATCAGGTAGGAGGTACAGAAGCCTGAAGGCACACACTCAGCAATTCAGGAACAACTTCTACCCCTCTGCTATCCGATTCCTTGGACACTATCTCACTTTTTGAAAAATGTATAGTATTTCTGTTTTTTGCACGATTTTTAATCTATTCAATATACGTATACTGTATAAAGTATACTGAATAAGGTGTACTTATTTATTATTATTACTATTATTTTATTTTTTTTCTATATATTGTATTGCATTGAACTTCTGCTGCTAAGTTAACCAATTTCGCGTCACATGCCGGTGATAATAAACCTGATTCTGATTCTGATTTTGAAGATACCGTCTATCTACTCTATCTATTCCTCCCATAATCTTATAAACCTCTATTAGATCTACCCTCAGCCTCCAGCTCTGCGGAGAGGTTTGAGATGTTTTGCCATGGACCGAGCCTCAGCGCATGGTTGCTGGGGCCTGCACTCACTCTAAGAGAGTCTTTCAAAGATACTCCAGCTGCTGATGCAGTGAAGGGTTAATATTATTCTGATTATTGCTATTATTGGCAGGTAGGATGCGTATTTGAATGGATGTTAAATTTCTTCAGCTAACTAAACAGAATACGAGAGAGAAGAAATTATTTGACTTCTGCATTTCCTACTGCGTCAACTAATTTGTATCAGTGTGGGGATTTTTCTGAAATTGTTTTCTGGTTCATCATCAGTACCAGCTTTGTTCAATCACTCCACTGGACCATTAGACATAGGAACAGAATTAGGCCATTCAGCCCATTGAGTCTGCTCTGGGATTTCATCACGACTGATTCCAGATCCCACACAACCCCATATTCCTGCCTTCCCACCATATCCTTTGATGCTCTGACCAATCAGAAAGCAATCAATTTTCATTTTAAAAATACCCACAGTCTTTACCGCCACTGCAGTCTGTGGCAGAGCATTCCACAGATCCACTACACTCTGGCTAGAAAAATTACTCCTTACCTCTGTTCTAACGGGTCACACCTCAATTTTGAGGCTGTCCCCTCAAGTTCTGGACACCCCAACCATAGGAAACATCTTCTTAACATCCACCCTATCTAGTCCTTTCAACATTCGGTAGGTTTCAGTGAGATCCCCTGCATTCCAATGAGTACAGGCCCAAAGCTGCTTGTATGTTAACCCATTCATTCCTGGAATCATCCTAGTGAACCTCCTCCGGACTCTCTCCAATGACAACACATCCTTTCCCAGGATGTTGACAATACTCCAAGTGTGGCCTGACAAGTGTCTTATAAACCCTCAATATTCTCTCCTTTTTATATTCTATTCCCTTCGAAATGAATGTCAACATTGCATTTGCCTTCTTTACCACAGACTCAACCTGTAAATTAACCTTCTGAGAGCCTTGCACAAGGACGCCTAAGTCCCTCCGCACCTCTGATGTTTGAATTTTCTCTCCATTCAGATAATATTCTGCACTATTGTTCCCTTTACCAAAATGTATTATCATACATTTTCTAACACTATATTCCACGTTTTTGCCCATTTTTCCAATATATGTAAGCCTTTCTGCAATCACATTGCTTCCTCAGCACTACCTACCCCTCCACCTATCTTCACAACATCTGCAAACTTTACCACAAAGCCATCAATTCCATTATCCAAATCACTGACAAACAATGTGAAAAGTAGCGGTCCCAATACTGACCCCTGAGGAACACCACTAGTCACTGGCAGCCAACCAGAAAAGGCCCTTCTTATTCCTACTCGCTGCCTCCTGGCTGTCAGCCATTCCTCTATCCATGTCGGTATCTTTCCTGTAACAACATAGGATTTTATCTTGTTAAGCAGCCTCATGTGAGGCACCTTATCAAAAGCCTTCTGAAAATCCTAGTAAATGACATCCACTGCCTCTCCTTTGTCCTCCCTGCTTGTTACTTCCTTGAAGAACTGCAACAGATTTGTCAGGCAAGACTTCCCTTCACAGAAACAATGCTGACTTTGGCTTACTTTGTCATTAGTCTCCTAGTATCCTGAAACCTCGTCCTTAATAATCGACTCCAAAGTTTCTGTCCTGCTGAGGTTAAGCTAACTGGCCTATAGTTTCTATTCTTTTGCCTTCCTCCCTTTTAAACAGTGGAGTGACATTTGCAATCTTTCAGTCCTCCAGGACCATGCCAGAATCAAGTGATTCTTGACAGAACGTGACCAATGCATCTGTTATCTCTTCAGCATCATCCCTCAGCACTCCGGGGTGTAGTCCATCTGGCCCAGGTGACTTATCCACCTTAAGACATTTGAATTTGCTTGGCACTTTTTCCTTCATAATAGCAATGGCACTCACTCCTGCTCCCTGACACTCACAGACCTCTGGCACACTGCTAGTTTCTTCCACAGTGAAGATGGATGCAAAGTATCCATTGTTCATCTGCCATTTCTTTGTCCCCTATTACTATAATACCAGCATCATTTTCCAGTGGTCCAATATCAATTCTCATCTCCCTTTTACTCTTTATATAACTGAAAAAGAAACTTTTAGTACCCTGCTTTATGTTATTGAGTAGTTTGCCCTCATATTCCATCTTTTACCTTCTTATGGCTTTTTTAGTTGCCTTTTGTTGGAGTTTAAAAACTTCCGAATCATCCAAATTCCCACTCACTTTTGCTACATTAAATGCCCTTTCCTTAGCTTCTATGCAGTCCATAACTTCCCTCGTCAGCCACGATTGCCTAACCCTGCCATTTGAGAACTTTTTTCTCTGTGGAACATATCTATCCTGCATCTTGTGAAGTATTCTCAGAAACTTCAGCCACCTCTGCTCTGCTGTCATCTCCACCTGGGCAAGCTCCTTTCTCGTGCCTTTGTAATTCCCTTTATTTCATTGCGATACTGATACATCTGACTCATGCTTCTCCCTCTCAAACTGCCTATGAATTCTATCATATTATGATCAGTTACTCCTAAGGGCTCCTTTACCGGAAACTCCCTAATAAAATCTGCATTATTACATAACACACAATCTAAGCTGGCCTTTCCCATGTAGGCTCAAGCACAAGCTGCTCTTCAAGCCATCTCGTAGGCATTCAACAAACCCCCTCTCTTGCAATCTGACACCAACCTGATTTTCCCAATCTCTTTGCATATTGAAGGCCCCCATTACAATTGTGACATTACCCATATTACTTGCCTTTTCCACTTCCTTTTGCAATCTCAACCCTACATCTTGGCTACTATTTTGAGGGCTACATATGACTCCCTTAACTGATTTTTACCCCTGCAGTTTCTTAACGGCACCCACAAAGATGTGGCATTCTTCTGTGTCTCTAAAGATATAATTCCATCTCTTGCCAACAGCCACACCACTGCCTATGCCCTCCTGCCCATCCTTTTAATACAACTTATATCCTTTGATCTTAAGCTCACATCTATGACTGTGTTGTCCACAATGTCATACTGACTATGTTCAAATAGCACCACGAGTTCAGCCACTTTATTCTGAATACGATGTGCATTTAAATATGGCACCTCCAGTCCTGCATTCTGTGCTCTTTTGAATTTTGCCTCTGTGGTACAAGTTAACTCTTTGCTCTGTCTGCATTTGTACCCAATCATTGACTTGTCCTTCCTTACATTCATATTCCATCCATTATCTACTTGAAAACTAGCTAGCTCATCCTCAGTTCCGTCATACTGGTTTCCATGCTTCTGCCATATTAGTTTAAACCACCCCCAACAGCTCTAGCAAATGTACCCACAAGGATATTGGTCCCACTTGGATTCACATGCAACCCTTCCTTCTTGTTCAGGTCACACCTGCCCCAGAAGAGGTCCCAATGATCCAGAAATCTGTATTCCTTCCCCCACTCCAATTCTTCAGCCATGCACTTATCTGCCACCTCACTCTATTCCTATCCTCACTGTCGCATGGCACAGGCAGCAATCCCAAGATTTCTACCCTTGAAGTCCTGCTTCTCAACTTCTTTCCTAACTCCTTGTGTTCTGTCTTCAGGACCTCCTCCCTTTTCCTACCTATATCATTGGCACCAATATGTACAGCAATTTCTGTCTGGTCACCCTCCCTTTTCAAGATATTGTGGATGTGTTCAGAAACATTGTGGTCCCTGGCACCTGGATGGCAAACTACCGGATGAGTGTGTTTTTTCCATTCACAGAATTGCCTATCTGTCCTCCTAACTATAAGAAGCCCCTATTACTGCTGCCATCCTCTTCAGTTTCCTACCCTTCTGAGCCACAGGCCCAGTTCAGTGCCAGAGGCACGGCCATTGTGGCTTTTCCCATTCTCTTGGCTTCTGCCTGTAACCTTTGATGCCCGGACTAATCAAGAACCCATCAACATCCGCTTTAAATATACTCATGACTTGGCATATACGGCCATCTGTGCCAATGAATTCCACAGACTCGCCACAATCTGGCTGAAGAAATTCTTTTTGTATCTGTTGTAACAAGATGTCTTTGTACCTGAAGCTCTGCCTGCTGATTCTGGACTCCACCACTATAGGAAACATCCTCTCCACATCCACTCTGCCTAGGGTTTTCAATATTCGATAAGTTTCAATGAGATTCCCCCCTCATTCTTCTGAACTTGAGCCCAGAGCCATCAGATGTTCTGCATATGTCAACCCTTTCAATCCTGGAAAATTTCTCTTGAACCTCCTCTGGACCCTCTCCACTGCCAGCATGTCCTTTCTAAGCTAGGAGACTAAACTGCTCACAATTCTTCAAGTGTGGTCTGACCAATCAATGCCTTATAAAGCTCCAGCAACACATCCTTGCTTCTACATTGTAATCCTCTCAGAATGAATGTTAACATTGCACAGCTGCTTTCCTTACCACTGACTCACTCAGCAAGTTAACCTTTAGGGAATCCTGCTCAAGGACTCCCAAGTCCCCTGCCACCTCCTATTTCTGAATTTTCTCCTTGTTTAGAAAATATTCTACACATTTATTCTTTTCTTTTTCAATCTTTTTATTAATATCAACATGATAAGATTAATACATAGTTATTGGGATTACAAATTTACAAAATTAAAATGAACATAAAAGGATACACAAGCAATAAGTACAATATATTTAAGTCTTCCCAAATCATGAATGATACAAATATCATATAAACAAAACAAAAAAATACTAGATATATCATGTTGAAAAAAACAGAAAAGAGAAAAAGAGAAAAAAAATTATTACACTAAGAAAAACTAATCTAACAAACTAACTACTAACTAATAAAGAAAAAAAAGGAAAAAAGGAAAAAAATTGGCTGTTTATAGTATCTATAAAAAGACAAAGAATCATCAGTGTCTCCAACTCCGATCCTCTCAACATATATATAATCAAAACTGGAAAAACAAATAGGATTGGAACAGGGTCAAATTACATGTGAAAATATTGAATAAATGGCCTCCAAGTCTTTTCAAATTTAATAGAAGGGTCGTATATGACACTTCTAATTTTTCCCAAATTTAGACATAACATAGTTGGAGAAAACCAATGAAATATGGTAGGGGGATTAATTTCTTTCCAATTCAACAAAATAGATCTTCTAGTCATTAATGTAAGAAATGCAATCATCCGACAAGCAGAAGAAGATAAAAGAATTGACTCCATCATTGGTAAACCAAAGATTGCAGTAATAGGATGAGGTTGTAAATCAATGTTCAATACTGTGGAAATAATATCGAAAATGTCTTTCCAATATTTTTTCAAACGTGGACATGACCAAAACATATGAGTTAAAGAAGCTATCTCAGAATGACATCTGTCACATATAGGATTTATATGGGAATAAAAACAAGCCAATTTATCCTTCGACATGTGAGCCCTGTGCGCAACTTTAAACTGTATCAATGAATGTTTAGCACATATAGAGGATAAATTAACTAATTGAAGAATTTTACACCAATCCTCAATAGGGATAGTAAAGTTAAGTTCTCTTTCCCAATCATTTTTAATCTTATAAAAGGCCTCTGAATGTATTTTCATAATTATGTTGTAAACATTTGATATTACACCTTTCTGAAAAGGATTTAGTTCTAACAATTTCTCCAAAATACCCGAAGAATCAAGATTTAGAAAGATAGGAAGTACAGTGTTTAAAAAATTCCTAATCTGTAAATATTTAAAAAAATGAGATCTAGGCAAATTATATTTATTAGATAATTGTTCAAAATACATAAAACAATTATCCAAAAATAAATCAGAAAATTGTAGTATACCTTTAGTCTTCCAAGCTGAATAAGCTTGGTCCATAATAGAGGGATGAAAAAAGAAATTGGATACAATAGGAATTGTTAAAACAAATTGATTCAACCCAAAAAATTTCCAAAATTGAAACCATATACGTAAAGTGTGTTTAACTATCAGACTGTCAATTCGTTTATGCAATTTAGAAAGAGCAAAGGGAAGAGAAGTCCCTAAAATAGAACCCAATGAAAATCCTTGTACAGATTTAGTTTCCAGATTTACCCAATGAGGGCTAGGAGATAAATCCCAATCCCTTAACCAACATTTCAAATATCGAATATCAATTGCCCAATAATAAAATCTAAAATTAGGCAATGCCAACCCACCTTCCTTCTTTGACTTCTGTAAATATCTTTTATTTATATCTAATATCTAGGATTTTTATTCTGCCATATATATGAGGAAATTTTTGAATCAACGTTGTCAAAAAAGGATTTCGGAATAAAAATTGGTACCATTTGAAATATATATGAGAACTTGGGTAAAATAATCATCTTAATAGCATTAATCCGACCTATCAGAGATAAAGACAATGGTGACCATTTAGTAAACAAACATTTAATCTGATCAATTAAGGGTAAAAAATTAACCTTGAATAACTCCTTATGATTTTTTGTAATTTTAATCCCTAAGTATATAAAAAAGTCATTAACTAATTTAAAAGGTAAATTTCCATAAATTGGAACCTGTCTATTTAAGGGGAACAATTCACTCTTATTAAGATTCAATTTATACCCAGAAAAATTACTAAACTGAGCCAATAATGATATAACTGCAGGAATGGATTTCTCAGGATCAGAAATGTATAATAACAAGTCCTCAGCGTATAATGATAACTTATGTATATCCATCCCGTGAGTAATGCCAAAATTGTTAGGTGATTCTCTAATAGCAATTGCCAAAGGTTCCAGAGCAATATCAAATAATAATGGACTAAGAGGACAGCCTTGCCTGGCACCCCGAAATAAATGAAAAAAGGGAGATCTTTGATTGTTAGTAAAAACCAAGGCTACTGGAGTATGATATATCAATTTAATCCAGGATATAAATGTCGGACTAAAATTAAACTACTCAAGCACAGTAAATAAATTGGCCATTCAACTCTATCAAATGCTTTCTCCGCATCTAATGAAATGACACATTCTGTGGTGCTGCGTGAAGGAGTATAAACAATATTCAATAATCTCCTAATATTGAAAAAAGATTAGCGATATTTAATAAAACCAGTTTGATCCTCTGAGATAATTCGAGGTAATACCTTCTCCAGCCTGGTCGCCAGTAACTTGGAAAAGATCTTGGAATCTACATTCAATAGGGATGTTAGTCTATAGGATGCATAGTCAGTCGGGTCTTTATCTTTTTTCAATATTAAAGAAATGGAAGCTCTATAAAAAGATTGTGGTAGTTTACCTAGTCTAATTGCTTCTTCAAAAACCCTGCATAACCAAGGAGAAAGAGTAGAGGAAAAAAACTTTAAAAATTCCACTGTATACCCATCTGGACCTGGTGCTTTCCCAGAATTCATAGAGGAAATAACACCTTTAATTTCTGCATCCGTATTTATTTCTTCTGTGAAAATGCATGACCATACACTTGTTAACACTGTATTCCATCTGCCACTTCTTTGCCCTATTGAATAATCTATGTAAGTCCTTCAGCAGATTTCCTACTTCCTCAAAACTACCTGTCCCTCCACCTATCTTTGTATCATGCACAAACTTGGCCCCAAAGCCATCAATTCCATCATCCAAATCATTGACATATAATATGAAAAGAAACCATTTGAACATCACACCCTGTGAAAAACCACTCATCACTGGCAGCCAATCAGAAAAGAATCCCTGTATTCTTACTGTTTGCTTCCTGCCAGACAGATGTAGTCTGTAGTCTATAAACTGCACGCCACTGTAGTCTGGCGGTGTTTAATAAATGCACTTGCTTAACACAACTCATTAACTTGAATGGATTGCAGAGAACTTCATCTCTTCTTTATCATTCAGCACCTTGCACTGAGTGTTATATTACTGACAAGATTTGGGAAATCCCAATAACTCCCAGATTATCTTCTGACCAAATGGCTTCCTTGTTGCCAGGAGTGGAATGGACCTCACAGTATTGCAGGAAATCCAAGAGAGGAAATCCCAGATTTATGAGAAGGTTGTTCTTATGTTTTGTAACTGCAAAACATTTAACTAATTAAAAGGAAAAGACAGGAGTCTGAAATGCGAGTATAAGTTAGTTTTTTACTTTAAGCAAGGCGTTTATACATATCATGAGGTAATATGATGTATGCAATTCACTTATTTTTACATATAACCCATAATGAATTATTTACATGAATACTTAATCAAAGAATGTATTAACAATATTACCAAAAAGGAACTGAAATATTAAATGCACAACACTCCTCCCTGCTCAGCTATAAACTCCAATATGGAATACATCTCAACTATATACAGAGTATACTATATAATGCAACTCTTCCATAGACATCCCCAGCATAGTAAGTTTTTAAATTGTCCCATTCAGGGTTAAAAATTTCATTGACTGTGGAGGATTTCTTACTGTTGTGGGACAATATCTTTCCTGACAAGGGAGGTCACTTTGCTTGGCAGCTGAAACCTGTGGCTGTGAAAACTATCTGAGGCTCTGGGGCCTCCTCCATGGAGTTTACTCTGAGACTGTAGGAAGTGATTCTGATTTCTCTAGACACCTTTCTTCTCCTTGCTCTTTCTTCTAGTTTGTGCATCTTGATCTTGGGAAAATCCATTTAGGTCACTGGAGTATTCTTTTATTAATCCTTCTATTGCTCACTTTATGACCTGATCTGTCCCCTTGGGTTCTTTATCCACAACATCATCAGATGAATCTTTTGTTTACAATTTACATCAACAATTTAGATGAAGGCATTGAGAATAACATCAGCAAATTTGCTGATGATACTAAGCTGGGTGGCACTGTGACATGTGATGAGGATGTTAGGAGAATTCAGGGTGATTTGGATAGGCTGGGTGAGTGGGCAGATACTTGGCAGATGACGTTTAATGTGAATAAGTGTGAGGTTATCCACTTTGGGAGTAAGAACAGGAAGGCAGATTATTATCTGAACGGTGTAGAGTTAGGTAAGGGAGAAATACAAAGAGATCTAGGAGTCCTTGTTCATCAGTCACTGAAGGTGAATGAGCAAGTGCAGCAGGCAGTGAAGAAGGCTAATGGAATGTTGGCCTTTATTACAAAGGGAATTGAGTACAAGAGCAAGGAAATCCTCTTGCATTTGTACAGAGCCCTGGTGAGACCACACCTGGAGTATTGTGTACAGTTTTGGTCTCCAGGGTTAAGGAAGGACATCCTGGCTGTAGAGGAAGTGCAGCGTAGATTCACGAGGTTAATTCCTGGGATGTCTGGACTGTCTTACGCAGAGAGGTTAGAGAGACTGGGCTTGTACACGCTGGAATTAAGGAGATTGAGAGGGGATCTGATTGAAACATATAAGATTATTAAGGGATTGGACAAGATAGAGGCAGGAAATATGTTCCAGATGCTGGGAGAGTCCAGTACCAGAGGGTATGGTTTGAGAATAAGGGGTAGGTCATTTAGGACAGAGTTAAGGAAAAACTTCTTCTCCCAGAGAGTTGTGGGGGTCTGGAATGCTCTGCCTCGGAAGGTAGTGGAGGCCAATTCTCTGGATGCTTTCAAGAAGGAGCTAGATAGGTATCTTATGGATAGGGGAATCAAGGGATATGGGGACAAGGCAGGAACCGGGTATTGATAGTAGTTGATCAGCCATGATCTCAAAATGGTGGTGCAGGCTCGAAGGGCCAAATGGTCTACTTCTGTACCTATTGTCTATTGTCTATTGTTTTCATATCTCCATTTACTCCTTTCTTTTTGGCCTTCTATTCATCCAGAAGGGCATTGTCTTTTCATCTACTTTTACCAGTAGCTGTTTGTCTCCCACTTGAAATTCATACAGTAACCTTAACGCACACACAGCAGGTTCTGGTTCTTGGTACTCACAAAAGGTGAGTGCATGTACTTTCCTGAATCTCCTTAAAACCAAACCACATTTCTCAAGAAACTGCCCGATTAACGTATGAGAGGCTTTCTCAGCTACGTTTCCTATGAAAATAGAGAAGTCAGTGTTTTCATCACTTTCATGCTTCCTCTGGGCAACATGGTCCTCCCTTAGTCCATTATGCTTCCCAACCAGTGGCACAGAGGTTAGCAACAACATCTGTTTGCCCTCTTTGGGCAATGGTTCACGGTGTGCAGCATAGAGACAGTTGTGGCAGCATCCAGTACCTTTCTGTATTCGCTTTCAGTTGACTCTTTTTGTCAGGAGATATGGCATGCAAATGGTAACTAGACCTCCGGTTGAGTTGTAGTTGTGCTGGTCATTCTGTCTTTACCATGTACAAGCCAGATGTGGCTTGTTGGATTTTGCTGTTCTGCAGGAGTTACCTTCTCTCCAGTATAAGTTCTTAATTGGATATCTGCAGGCTTCAGTTTAGTATCTTTGAAATACCATTCAAAATCTGTTTGTGGAATGACTGAAACAGCCGAGCCAGTGCCCAATTCCATTTTAATTAATTTGCCATTTACTTAAGCCGGATTGATTGCTTATTGTGAGTTTTGACATTGCAAATCTCAAGACTACCCAGTCCTGCATCACTCTCATCATTACCAGATTTTTCATTAATAGCATGTAGTTTATTGCTGTTTTTGAAACTGTAACTTGACTTTCTATTTTCCTTTCTTCTCTGTGTCGTCCAGTTATTTTTGTCTGTCCAATATGCTCTTTGTATGTGTCCTACTGTGTTTACATTTTCTGCAAGTTAAACCTTTAAACCTGCATTGGTCTGGTGAATATGAGCCTCTGCCACAACAGTAACACAATTTGCTCAGCTAGCAAGTTTCTGTTTGGATGTTGTAATTCTGTTCATTCCTAACTGTAACTCAATTTCGTCTCTGCTGTTTCCATAGATACAACTATTTCAATTACTCTTTTAAATGTAAGTTGTGCTTCAGTTAGGAGCTATTTTTGGATGCTGTCTTGTAACATTCCACAAACTAAACAATCTGGCAGCGTATCATTAAGCCCATCATTGACCTGACAGTGGATCAGAATCAGAATCAAAATCAAGATTGCTCTGACAATCCCTTCAATTAAGCCACATACACTGAAATGGACACCCCTTCCTTTTGATTCTGCTATGAAACTGAAAATTTCTGCAATAAACAGTGGTTTCAGTTCTAAACACTCCTGCATTACATTCACAATATCAGCAAAGCTCATTTCGGCTGGTTTGATTGAAGTAGTCAAACTCCTAAGCAAACTATGTTTTTACATGCAACGCACTCAGTAAAACTGGTACTTGTTTCAAATTGGCTGTTCAATTTGCTTTAAAATACTACTCTATCTATTCATTATACAAAATCCATTTATCAAAAACAGCCATTTTTGTTCCTTTTTAATGATTATTATCACCCAGTACTCAGTCTTTATGAACCCATGAATTCTTCCATTTTCTGTCTTTTAAAAAAATTTGTGTCTTCCCTTCTGAAGAACATGTGCTGCACATTTTAAAACTTGACAGTAACTCCCTGTGCTTTTTAAAAAGCCAAATGTCTTGCTGCACGACAACAGGTTTGTTTTAAAAATACCTCGCCAACAGTTGTTTCGGGCTTGTTTTAAAAGTACCTCAACATCATTGTTATGATTTGTAACTCCAAAACATAAAACTAATTGAGAGGGAGCCCGAAATGCAAGCATAACTTCATTTTTCACTTTAAGCGATGCACATGTACATACGATGTGGTGGCATATCAAGTATGCAATCCACTTATTTTGACATATAACTCATAATGAATTATTTAAACATACAAAAATGCTTACACCTGCTACTGAAATATTAAATACACAACAGGGGAACATTTTACACTGGGGAAGGGATCCTGACCGTCCACTCTATCTATGCCTCTCATAATTTGACAAATCTCTATCAGATCTCCCCTCTACTGAGCCAGAGAAAAGAACCCAAGTTTGCCCAAACTGTCCTTATAGCTCATGCTTTCTAATCCAGGCAGCATCCTGGTGAACCTCTTCTACACCTTTCTTGCAGTCTCCACATCCTTCATATAATTGTGTGACCAGTGACTTCTGAAAAAAAGTTTTACATAGCTGCGGTATTACTTCCAACTCTTAGAGGTAACAATGAGGGAGTCTTAATTCAGCTCATGATAACCTGGGCTCTTCCCCTTGACCTGAACATGTACTCAAACAGATAGCAGCAACAGAACTTCAAAATCAGAATCAGATTTAATATCACATGCATACAGTATGTTGTGAAATTTGTTGTTTTATAAAAAAATAAATTAAATTAGTAGTGCAAAAAGAGAGAAAATAAAAGAAAAAAATACTGAGTTATCGTTCATAAATTTATTGTCCATTCAGAAATCTGATGGTGGAGGGGAAAAAGCTGTTCCCGGAACACTGAGTGTGTACCTTCCGGCTCCTGTACCTTGTCCTTGATAGCAACAAAGAGAAGAGGGCATGTTCTGGGTGACAGAGGTCCTTAATGATGGAGGCCACCTTTTTGAGTCATCTCCTTTTAAAGATGTCCTGGATGCTGGGGAGGCTAGTGTCCATGATGGAGCTGGCTGAGTTTATAACTTTATGTAGCTGTTTCCAAACCTGTGCAGTGGCCCCTCCACACCAGGCAGTGATGCAAACAGTTAGAATGCTCTCCACGGTACAGTTGTAGAAACTTCTACTCCCTGTAATATTAAATTTGCAATCTGCTGATACAGGTTCTCCAAGGTGCGGCTACCTGCTTCTACGCTTTCATTGGGTTTGATATCATCGCCACAACAGGAGAGGAAGCAAAGAATCCGAACACTTCCATTCCCTATGCCATTACTGCCTCCCTTGTGATCTGCCTGACTGCATACGTGTCTGTAAGTGAAATCTTCCATTGCTAATTGGCGATCTTCTTTCTTTTGCTCAGGTTAGACCCTCTTCTATAAACTTCTCTTCCCTCTCCTCTGAGACACTGTGTATGTTGACCAACCTTAAGATCCCAGAACATAGAACATTACAGCATTGTACAGGCCCTTCAGCCCACAATGTTGTGTTGACCTTTTAACCTATTTTAAGATCAACCTAACCCTTCCTTCACACATAACCATCCATTTCCCTGTCATGTATTTGCCTACGTAAGCGCTTCTTAATTGCTCCGATAACATCGGCCTCAACCACCACCCCTGGCAGGATGCTCCACTCACCCACCACACTGTGTTAATAAACCTACCTCTGACATCACCCCCTATGCTTTACTCCAATCACCTCAAAATTATAACCCCCTGTAACAGGCATTTCTGCTCTGGGAAAAGGTCTCTGGCTATCCACTCTTATATCTCTTATATTGTACACCTCGATTAAGCCACCTTTAATCATCTTTCATTCCAAAGAGAAATACTCTAGCTCACTCTACCTATCCCCATCAGACACACTCCCTAATCTCATAAGACCTGCCCACGGTAGCGTAGTAGTTAGATCAACACTACTACAGCTTGGGGTGCTGGAGTTCAGAGTTCAATTCTGGCACATCTGTAAAGAATCTCTGTCCACCTTCCACATGGAATAACGTATGGGTTTTCTGGCTTCCTCCCACAATCTAAAGATGTACTGGGCAGGTTAATTGCTCTTTGCAAAATTATCCTGTGATTAGGTTAGGGTCAATCATGGTTGCAGGGGTCTGCTGGGATGGCATGGCTCAAAGGGCCGGAAGCCCCAGTGTCACACTGCATCACTAAATAAGTAAATAAAATAACCCAGACAGTATCCTGGTAAATCTCCTCTGCATCCACTCTAATGCTTCCATATCCTTCCTATATTAAGGCAACAACTTTGCAAGTGTAGTCCAACCAGGATTTTATGGAGCAGCAACATTTCCTTTCCGCTGCCCTGTTGTCACTTTGCATAACTTACTGTTCAATATCGGGATTTATAATGCTGGAATCAGCTTGTAGTTCATTAGTTTTTTATGTGCCGTGCCATATAGCATAGATGAACGGGGTCTTTCCATGATTATTATTGTTCTAGGCAAATTTATCCACAGAGGCGGTTTGCCATTGCCTTTTTCTGGGCAGTGCCTTTACAAGATGGGTGACCCCAGCCATTATCAATACTCTTCAGAGATTGTCTGCCTGGCATCAGTGGTTGCAGAACCAGGACTTGTGATCTGCACCACCTGCTCATACAACCATCCACCACCTGGTCCCATGGCTTCATGTGACCCTGATCGGGGGCTTAACAGGTGCAACACCTTGCCCAAGGGTGACCTTAAGGCTAGTGGAGGGAAGCAGCACCTTACACCTCCTTTGGTAGAGATGTATCCCCACCCAACACCCAAAGCTTGTAGTTAAGGGGCAAAAATAAACTCCAGCATAACACACACAAAATGCTAAAGGAGCTCAGCAGGTCTGTATTATCAGTATTTGCAGAATCTTTTGTATTTATGATATGCTGGAAGACCTCGGCAGGTCAGGCAACATCTGTGGAGGGAAATGGACAATAGACATCTGTAGCTCAAGTTTATAGTTGTTCATATGTACATGTGTATACAGCTAAATGAAACAACATTCCATATAAACTCGCACACATCATGCATTAAGTAATATTACCACAAATTAATGAACAAATAATAAGACGCATTTATATCACAGGTTAACAAGTAAACAGTATGACACTACTGGCTCCACATACGTGATGAGACCTGAGTGCTGGCAGAAGGTTCAGTAGTGTCACGGCCTGGGGTAGAAGCTGTTTCCCATCCTAGCAGTTCTTGCCATTGCTATGGTATCTCCCACCTGATGGTAGAGTGTCAAAGAGCTTATTGGACGGATGGGAGGGACCACCGACAACGCTTAGGGCCCTACATATACAGTGCTCCTCGCAGTCCTCTGTTGGGACTCAGATCAAGCTGACCCAGAGTATCAGCTGCCCTTTGCTTTCACAGGTGCGTAACATTTTGAATTCAATCACCAGATTAATGAAGGCCAACATACCAGGCACTGGATAGAGACCTTTGGGTTGGTGAGGAAGTTTGCAAGCAATGTGCAGTGAAGGCTCTGCCGTTTATCAGATTGGATAGAACTTAAGAGCATAAGGCAGTCAAAAATAAATCTCTGTGGAACCTGAGTGAATCTTCCTTCTCCTGAGATTATTTAAGGGGAAGCTAGAGAAATGATCTATGTAATGGAACTCAGAATTAGAATCAGGTTTAATATCACTGACACACACTCAGTGGCCACCTTATTAGGTACTCGTTTACAGCTGCTTGCTAATGCAAATATCTAATCAGCCAAACACGTGGCAGCAAATGAATGCATAAAGCATGCAGACATGGTCAAGAGGTTCAGTTATTCAGACTGAACATCAGAATGGGGAAAAATATGATCTAGGGTCTTATGGCCTTATAAGTGATCTTGACCGGGGGAAGATGGGGTGATAAAGGTACCTCAGAAACTGCTGATCTCCTGGGAATTTCACACACTACATTCTCTAGAGTTTACAAAGAATGGTCCAGGAAACAAAAACATCCAGAGAGCTGCAGACATGTGGGTGAAAGTGCCTTGTTAATGAGAGGGGTCAGAGGAGAATGGCCAGACTGGTTCAAGCTGACAGGCAGGCCACTGTAGTTCTAATAACCACGCATTCAATGGTGTGTGGACCTTGAAGTGGATGGGTTACAGAAGCAGATGACCACAAGCATACAAAAATACACTCAGTGACCTCCTTTATTGGGACCTCCTGAGGGCACTTGATGAAATGTGTTGTGGCAGCAATACACAAAGTATCCTATAAATTACAGTAAGGAATATATCTCTTATTGAAATATGTTGTCATTCGGCTCTACTCTAAGAAGGACAATGATTATGTAAATATAATTGATGGACGTGAAGAAACTTTGATTCTGTTCCAGAAGGTTAGAGATTTATGAAGTTCAGTATTATATATTACATTTACATTGAACCCGATGACATCTTTGACCAGCGAGCAGTCCGGACATCAGAAGTTTGCGAAGAGGGGATTCCACTCAGGTGCACTGCTGAAGTAGAAAAAGGCAGCGGTGGATCGCGGCAGCATAATTGAGCTCTGACCAGCGGCCAATCCGTATTTGGGATTGATTAGCAAGAGCAAATTAAAGGGAGGCAGGGACAAGCACAGCGGCCTTCACTGCAGCAGGCATCATCTGAGTGGACAGAGTTATAGTGATGATGTTGAGGCATCAGCTCTTCGAGGCTTCAGAGAAAGCAAAGAAAAGAAAAGCTCTCAGTTAAGTTTTTTTTTTACCTCCCTTCTTTATACCTGCTCTGTTAGGACAGTAGAGATGTCAGTCAGGATAGTTGAATGCTCCACTTGTGGGATGTGGGAAGGCAAGGAGATATCCAGTGTCCCTGACTACAACTGTGAGAAGTGCATTCACCTGCGGCTTCTAACAATCCCCATTAGGAAGTTGGAGCTGGAACTGGATGAACTCTAGATCATTCAGGAGGCTGAAGGGGTGAAAGATAGGATGTATAGAGAGGTAGTTATACCCGAGGTGCAGGACACAGGAAACTGGGTGACAGTCAGGAAAGGGAAGGGGATTAAAGAGCCAGTGCAGAGCACCCCTGTCACCATTCCTCTCAAAAACAGGTATATCACTTTGGATACTGTTGGGGGAGATGGCCTGTCAGAGGAAAGTCACAGTGGTTGTGTCTCTGGCACTGACTCTGGGTCTGTGACTCAGAAGGGAAGTGGGGGAGAAGAGGAATGCTGTGGCGATAGGAGATTCATTAGTTAGGAGAATGGACAGGAGGTTCTGTGAGCAAAAATGAGGTTCTCGAACAGTATATTGCCTTGCGGAAGTCAGGGCCTGGGGCATCTCAGATTGAGTCCTCAGCATTCTTATGTGGGAGGATGATCAGCCAGAGATCGTGGTCTAGGTAGGTACCAATGACATGGGTAGGACGAGTGATGAGGTTCTGCATTGGGAGTTCAGGGAGTTAAGTGCAAAGTTAAAGCGTAGGACCTCCAGAGTTGTGATCTCAGGATTGTTACCCATGCCACATGCTAGTAATGCCAGAAATAGAAAGATCTTACAGTTCAGTACATGGCTAAGGAGTTGGTGAAGGAGGGAAGGCATAAGATTTTTGGATCATTGGGCTCTTTTCTAGGGAAGGTGGAACCTGTACAGAAGGGACAGTTTACATCTGAACTGGAGGGGGATTGGTATCCTAGTGGAAAGTTTTGTTAATGTTGCATGGTGAGGTTTAAACTAAAATTGCAGGGGGATGGGAACCAGAGTGCCAGAACAGTCACTGGAGAGGTTGTGGAGACAGATGTTGGTAAGACCTCAGACAAAGTTAGGGATCCAAAGCTCGAGCATGGTGCGACTAGTGTCCTGGACTACATGTATTTCAAAGCAAGAAATACCATAGGAATGGCGGATGAACTCAGGTCATGGATCAACTGCTGGAATTATGATATTGTAGCCATTATAGTGAGACTTGGTTGCAGGAGGGGCAGAACTGGCAGTTCAGTATTCTGGGATCTGTTGTTTTAGACATGACAGACCAATTAAAGGTGGACGGGTGGCATTACTAGTCACAGCAGTGGCCCATCAGGGCAGACTGAAGAACTCGACTAGTGAGGCATTATGGGTGGAACTGAGGAATAAGAAAGGTATGCCCACGTTAATGGGGCTACATTACAGAGCACCCAACAGTTTGTGGGATTTAGAGGACAAATTTGTAAAGAGATTGTAGGCTGTTGCAAGAAACATAAGGTTGTTATAGTAGGTGATTTTAACTTTCCACATATTGACTGGGACTCTTATATGGTAAAAGGACTAGATGGGATAAATGTGTTCAGAAAAGTTTCCTTAATCAGTGCGTAGAAGTCCCAGTGAGGGAGTGTGCAATACTGGAATACTGGAATTCCCTAATACCTATTAGGGAATGGGACGGGGGGTGACAGAAGTTTGTGTAGGGGAACACTTTGCATCCAGTGACCACAATGCCATTAATTTCAAAGTAAATATGCAGGTAGATAGGTCTTGTCTGCGGATTGAGATTCTAAATTGGAGAAATGCTAATTTTGATGGCATCAGAATGGGACAGGTTGTTTTCTGGCAAAGGTGTACTTGGAAAGTGGGAGGCCTTCAAAAATGAAAGTTTGAGAGTACAAAGCTTGTATGTGGCTGTCAGAAAAAATGATAAAGATAACAAGTGCTGGGAACCTTGTGTAGAAGTTTTTGTAGGGGAACACTTTGCATCTAGTGACCACAATGCCATTAGTTTCAAAGTAAATACACAAAAAATTAGAACTAGTCGATGGGTTGAGATTATAGTTGGAGTGAGGCCAACTTTGATGGTATTAGAAATGAAATGGTAAGTGTGGTTTGGGACAGGCTGTTTTCTGGTAAAGGTGTACTTGGTAAATGGCAGGCCTTCAAAAGTAGAATTTTGAGAGTACAAAGCTTGCCTGTTCCTGTCAGAATAAAGGGTAAAGGTAGCAAGTTTAGGGATATTTTTCAAGAGAGATTGAGGCCCTGGTTAAGAGGAAGAAGGAAGTGCATAGCAGGTATAGGCAAGTAGTGAGGTGCTTATGGAATACAAGAAATGCAGGAGAATATTTAATAAAAGAATCAGGAAGGCCAAAGGAAGGCATAAAGTTGCTGTAACAGACAGGGTGAAGGAGAATCCTCAGGGATTCTACAGACACAGTATGTTAAGATCAAAAGGATTGCAAGGGACAAAATTAGTCCTCTGGAAGACCAGAATGGGAATCCATGTGTGGAGCCAAAGCAGATGGGGAGATCTTACGTGCAATCTTTGCATTTGTATTTGTATCCATAGAAGGGAGGCAAAGCTGCATCAACTTCATGGATCCTCTGCAGACTGCAGAGGAGGAGGTGTTTGCATAAATCCCCAGGGCCTGACAAGGTATTCCCTCGGACCCTACGGGAGGTAAGTGTAGAAATTGCTGGGGCCGTAGCAGAGATCACAGGAGAGCTCCCAGAAGACTGGAGGATAGCCAATGTTCTGCTGTTTAAACAAGGCTCTAATCAGCAACCAGCAAATTATAGGTCGGTGAGTGACATTAGTTGTGGGAATGTTATTGGAAGGTATTCTAAGGGACCAGATGTATAAGTATTTGGATGGACATAGAATGACGAAGGATATCATCAAGGCTTTGTGCATGGTAGGTCATGTGTAGAGATTTTTATATAGATTTATAGAGATTTTTGAGGAAGTTACCAGGAAAGTAGATGAAGTTAAGACAGTGGATGATGTCTACAGTGACTTTAGTAAGGCATTTTACAAGATCTCACATGGGAGGCTGGTTAAGAAGGTTCAGTCACTCGGCATTCAGGATGAGGTAGTAAATTGGATTAGACAACAGCTTTGTTGAAGAAATCAGAGAATCACAGTAAAGGATTGCCTCTCTGACTGGGGGTCTGTGACTAGTGGTGTGCTGCAGGGATCAATACTGGGTCTTTTGTTGTATGTGATGCACCATCAATAACTCTCGGAGACTGGAAGTGAACGATAGGCTTTTATTAACAGTAAAAGGGAGCATGGCATCTCGGAGACTGAGGGAGGAGCAGTGCCCCAATTGCCTTTATACAGGGGTCTGTGGGAGGAGCCACAGGAGCAGTCAGCAGAGGGGCATGTCCAGACAGGTATACATAGTTTACCACAGTATGTCATCTGTATCAATGATCTGGATGATAATGTGGTTAACTGGATCAGCAAATCTACGGATGACACCAGCACTGGTGGTATAGAGAACAGTGAGAAGGACTATCATAGCTTGCACCAGCTGTAAAAATAGGCTGAAAAATGGCAGATGGAGCTTAATGCAGACAAATGCAATGTTTGCATTTGGCAGGTCTTACACAGGACACTGAGGAGTGTGGTAGAACAAAGGGATCTGCGGATACAGGTATATAATTTGTTGAAAGTGGCATCGCAGGTAGATAGGGTTGTAAAGAAAGCTTTTGGCACATTGGCCTTCATAAATCAATGTACTGAGTACGGAAGAGGGGATGATATGTTGAAGTTGTATAAGACACTGGTGAGGCCTAATTTGGAGTCTGCTCTGCCATTCCATCAAGGCTGATCCTGGATCTCACTCAACCCCATATCCTGCCTTCTTGCCATATCCTTTGATGCCCTGACCGACCAGGAAAGCTATCAACTTCTGCCTTAAATATATACCCACAGACTTGGCCTCCACTGCAGTCTGTGGCAGAACATTCCAGAGATTCATTACTTTCTGGCTAAAAAACTTCCTCCTTACCTCTGTTCTAAAAGGTTGGCCCTCAGTTTTGAGGCTGTGCCCTTGAGTTGTGGATACCCCACCTTAGGAAACATCCTCTCCACATCTACCCTATCTAGTCCATTCAACATTCAGTAGGTTTCAATGAGATCCCCCCACAGTCTTCTAAATTCCATTGAGTACAGGCCCAAAGCTGCCAAACACTCCTCATATGTTAACCCCTTCATTCCCAGAAGCATCCTCGTGAACCTCCTCAAGAACTTTCTCCAATGACAACACATCCATTCTGAGATAAGGGGCCCAAAACTATTGACTATACTCCAAGTGCAGCCTGACTAATTTCTTATAAATCTTCAGCATTATCTCCTTGTTTTTATATTCTATTCCCCTTGAAATGGAATGGCAACATTGCATTTGGCTTCTTTACCACAGACTCAACCTGTAAATTAACCTTCTGGGAGTCTTGTACAAGGACTCCAAGGTCCCTTTGCACCTCTGATGTTTGAACCTTCTCCCCATTTAGATAATAGTCCACACTATTGTTCCTGTTAACAAAATGCATAATCATACATTTCCCAACACTGTATTCCATCTGCCAATATTCCATCCTTCCAATTTGTCTAAGTCCTGCTGCAATCGCATTGCTTCTTCAGCACTACCTATCCCTCCACCTATCTTTGTATCATCAACAACTTTGCCTCAAAGCCTTCAATTTCATTATACAAATCAGTGACAAATAATGTGAAAAGTAACGGCCCCAATACTGATCCCTGAAGAACACCACTAGTCACTGGCACCCAAAGAGAAAAGGTCCCTATTATTCCCACTCTCTGTCACCTGCCTGACAGTCATTCCTCTATCCTGCCAGTATCTTTCCTGTAATGGCACAGGATTTCAACTTGTTAAACAGCCTCATGTGTGCCACCTTACCAAATGCCTTCTGAAAATCCAAGTAAATGACATCCACTGCCTCTCCTTTGTCCACCCAGCTTATTACTTCCTCAAAGAACTCTAAAAGATTTGTCAGGCAAGATTTCCCCTTACAAAAACCATGCTGACTTTGACTTATTTTATCATTAGTCTCCAAGAACCTTGAAACCTCATTCTTAATAATAGGTTCCAACACTTTCCCAGCCACTGAGAATTTAATGCAGGCAAGTGTGAAGTTTTCAACTTTGACAGGACCAATCTGGAGGACCTGTATTATAAGGAATGATTGAATAGATTAGAACTGTATTCTTTAGAATGTAGAATATTGAGAGGAGATTTGATAGAGGTTTATCAAAATAATGAGGGATGTGGGTTGGGTTAAAGGCACACAGGCTTTTTCCACTGAGGTTGGGTGGGACTACAACCAGAAGACTTGGCTTAAGGGTGAAAGGTGAGAAGTTTATAAAATGCATGAGGGAAACTTCTTCACTCAGAGGGTTGTGGAAGTGTGGAATGAGCTGCCAGGACGTGATGCAGGCAAACTCAATTTCAACACACTTCTGGGACCAACACAGCATGTCCACAACATATTAACCCTAATAGGTGCATCGTTCCGATATGGGGAAACTGGAGCACCCAGAGGAACCCTACAACTCAGGTTCCAATCACTGAAGGAATAACTTCAGATGGTGGACATCCATGGATTCCCAGTGATGGATACAGCCCAGTCCATTACAGGGAAAGGCCTCTGCCTCACCCCACCATTTAGCACATTTACAAGGAGTGCTGCCACAAGTATCCATCATCTAGGACCCCCATTATTTAGGCCATGCTCTCTTCTCACTGTTACCATCAGAAAGGAGATATAGGAGCCTTGGGTCCCAGATCTTCAGGTTCAGGAACAGTTATACTCTTCAACCTGGCATGGTGAAGTGAACTGGCATGGATAACTTCACTCACCTCGACTCTGAAATGATTTCACAAACTTTAGGCTTGTATTGGACTCTGTAACTCATGCTCTCTGTATGATTATTCTGTGCACAGTCTGTCCTCTTCTGCGGATTGGTTGTTTGTCAATCTTTGTCTATGTATAGTTCTTCATAAATTCTGTTGTTTTTCTTGTTTTTCCAGTAAATGCCTGCAAGAAAATGAATGGCAGGTTTTATATGGTGACTTATATGCACTTTGATAATAAATTTAATTTGAACTTTGAACACTGAGATTCATTTTCTTGCAGGCATTCACAGTAAACGCTTAGAAACACAATAGAGTCGACAAAAAACTGTACACAAAGGCAGGCAAAGAACCAGTGTGCAAAAGATGATAGACTGTGAGAATGCAAAAATTAAAAAGTGATAATATTCAATAAATGAGAAATATTGAGAATGAGTTGTTGAGCCCCTGAAAGTGCATGCATAGTTTGTGAAATCAGTTCAGTGTGGAGGTGAGAAAAGTTATGCACACTTGTTCAGGAGCCTGATGGTAGAAAGATAATAACTGTTCCTGAACCTCGTGGCATTGGACAAGAGGCTCCTGATGGCTGCAGTGAGGACAGTGCATGACCCAGACAGTGTGATCGAATATGTGTTGGCATAGTTTGAACTAGGCACGAGACAGCCGAGGCATTACTCCTCATTTTGATATATCCTATTCAGTGGGTCTGTACTGTCTCACTGAATTTCATTATGCTTTTTAATTGCTTCATTAGATCACTTGCACTTGGTGCCGCATTGTCTGAAGTTTAAGTGAAAAGCACTCTGGGAACAGCTTCTGCCACTCCATCATCGGATTTCTGAATGCTGCAACAATTGACCAGATTTAGGAACACTGGCAGATGTTGTGAAATTTGTTGTTTTGAAGAAGCAGTGCAGTGCAATACGTAATATTAAAAACTGTAAATTACAGTAAGAATTACTGTAAAATTAAATTAAATAAGTAGTGCAAAAAGAGAGAAAAGTGAAGCAGTGTTCCTGGGTTCATAGTCCATTCGGAAACTGACAGTGGAGGGGAAGAAGCTGTTCCTTAAGTGTTGAGTGTGTGTCTTCAGGCTCCTGTAGCTTCTCCATAATGGTAGCAATGAGAAAAGGACATGTCCTGGGTGATGGGGTCCTTAATGATGGATGCTGCTATTGCCTTTTAAAGGTTCTGATTCTAATGAAAGATTACTAGACATATAATTAATGTCTAAGTGTAATGTAGTCCATACATCTTTGAAACCTTAAGATTCTGAATAAAATGTTCACAGCTTTTTAGACTGAGATGTGGATCTTGCAGATTCTCAGATCCCCGCCACTGCTGTCTATTATGCTATAAATATGTTGGTTGTGGTTTACCTTTAGGTGAGAGAGCTAATAATAGCTAATGTCAGAGTAATAGGTGCAAGCTTTTTCATTCACATCGCACTGTGCTTCCTTCCCAAATGAATTATGTTCCCAGTGACAATTATTCCCAATAGTGCTTCAGCACCGCAGCTTAGCAGTTAATGCAACACTCTTACAGCTTGGGACATCAGAGTTTGGAGTTCAATTCTGACATCCTCTGTAAGAAAGTTCGTATGTTCTTCCTGTGTGCGCATGGGTTTTATCTGGGTGCTCTGCTTTCCTCCCACAGAATCAGAATCAGCTTCAATATCACTGGCCTATGTCATGAAATTTGTTGTTTTGTGGCAATAACTGATAATGAAAAACTATAGATTACAATTAAATTAAGTAAGTAGCACAAAAAGTGAGGGAAAAAATAGTGAGGCAGTGTTCCTGGGTTCATTGATCATTCAGAAATCTGATGGCAGAGGTGAAGAAGCTGTTCCTAAAACATTGATTGTGTGTCTTCAGGCTCTTGTACCTCCTCCTTGATGGTAGCAATGAGAAGAGAGCATATCCTGGGTGATGGGGTCCTTAATGATCTTCTTTTTGAGCTGTCACCTTTTGAAGAAATTCTTGATGCAGGGTGGGCTGATGACCACGATGGAGCTGAGTGAGTTCACAATTTTCTGCAGCTCTTTCCTCCCACAGTCCAGGGATGTATGGGTTAATAGGTTAATTGGTTATTGTATATTGTTCTGTGATTAGGCTCAGGTTAAGTAGGTAATTTGGGCCAGAAAGGCCTGTTCCATGCTTTATCTCCAAAGAAATAAAATAAAAATGGGATGTTGTGTTGAAGTTGTAAAAGAGGTTGGGAGGCCTAATTTGGAGTGTTTTATGCCGTTTTGGTCACCTACCTACAGGAAAGATGTAAATAAGTTTGAAAGAGTACAGAGAAAATTGACAAGGATGTTGCCAGGTCTGGAGGACCTGAGTTATAAGAAAAGATTGAATAAGTTAGGACACTATTCCTTGGAACATAGAAGAATGAGGGGAGAATTGATAGAGGTATACAAAATTGTGATGGGTGTAGATAGGATAAATGCAAGCAGGCTTTTCCACTGGTTGGGTGAGACTACAGTTCAAGGTCATGGATTAAGTGTGAAAGGTGCACAGTTTAAGGGACCACGAGGGGAAACATCTTCATTTAGAGGGCCATGAGAGTGTGGAATGAGACACCAGTACAAGTGATTCATGTGAACTTCACTTCGATGTTTAAGTGAAGTTTGAATAGGTTGAGTAGGGATATGGAGGGCTATGGTCTCAGTGCAGGTCAATGGGAGTAGGCACTTTAAATGGTGTGGCACAGACTGGATAGATTGAAGAGTCTGTTTCTGTGCTGTATTTTTCTATAACTCGATGACTCTAAAGAAAATGCTTGTGTGGTTCTCAACGTTCGCTTTGAATTTGAAGCCAGGCTCAATTTTTTTTTTTAACTTCCCTTCCCAACCTGGCACTCACATATTGTGTTGACCATTTAGATATGGCCCCAGCCGTGCCTCGCTCTGTCCTTGCCTAAACTCTGATGCTTGGACTCTCTAGGCTCAGCCTCCCCTTCGGGAACTCCATCCTTCTGGAATCAACAGGATGCCAGAAGTTCTCTTGAGAAGAGTCCAGGATTCGTGGGAATTCCCGTCTTGTATTCTAACTATTAGCCCAGTGACTGTGAGCAATCATTGAGGCATCAATGTTCTGCCAAGCATGGTGGCCATTCTCTGTAGGCACCAAAATGTGTGGAGAAACTTGTGGGCAGCCCCCAGCATTCTTGGATGTCTTGGTTGTTACAACAAACAACACATTTTACTGAGCACTTCAGTGACTAATTTCTTAGGTACTCCTGTACTCCTGCTCATTAATGCACCTATCTAATCAGCCAATCATGTGGCAGCAACTCAATGCATAAAAGCATGCTGACGTAGTCAAGAGGTTCAGTTGTTGTTTGGACCAAGCATCAGAATGGGGAAGACATGTGATCTAAGTGACTTTAATCGTTGAACAATTTTTGATGCCAGATGAAGTGGGTTGAGTACCTCTGAAACTGCTGATCTGGGATTTTCACATACAACAGTCTTCAGAGTTTACAGCGAATCACATGAAAAACAAAAAAAAAATCCAGTGAGCAGTAGTCCTGTGGACAAAAATGCCTTGATAATGAGAGAGGTTATTTTATTAGGTACAAGAGGTAGTCAGTAAAGAATCCATTGAACCTATGTTCACTGCAGCATTTCAACTCCGTCCCTCCAGAAACAAAAGCTACGTTCAGTCTGTTTGATGGTCCATTATCTCAAGTTGTGCCTTTAGGGCCTATTATCCCACATCACTTCATTCCTTCCTCCTGTCTGGGCTTTCTGTTTAAGTGTCAAGTCAGGTCCTCTTTCTTGAGGTCACTCTCATCCCTGATATTCAAGGTCAGCCCATGACTGAAGTTGCCATGATAGGGTGGTATAGAAAACGTGTGGTTTGTTGACCTTCATTAGTCAGGGGATTGAGATTAAGAGCCATGAGGTAACGTTGCAGCTTTATAAAACTCAGATTAGACCACACATGGAGTATTGTGTTCATTTCCAGTCACCAAATTATGGGAAAGCTGTGGAAGCTTTAAAGAGGGTGCAAAGAAGATTTACCAGGATTAAAGAGAGTGTTTTATGAGAATAGAAGATTGAGCAAGCTCGGGCTATTCTCTTTGCAGTGAGGGAGGATGAACGGTGACTTGATAGAGGTGTACAAGATGATACAAGGCACCGATACATAGAGTGGAAGCCAGGGACTTTTTCCCCAGGGCAGAAACGGCTAATACATGGGGTCAATCTTTAAGGTGATTAGGGAAAACTAAGGGTTTGGTAGAGGTCGGATTTTACACAGAGAGTGCTGGGTGCATGGAATGCAATGCCAGGTGTGGTAGTAGAGACGGATACATTAGAAACATTTAAGAGACTCCTAGATAGGCAGATGGAAAAATGGTTATGTACCAGGGAACTCCCACATGGACGGTCCCAAGCCTAGCTGCGAAAGGAGGAAGGTTGGGCTTGGGGCTAGCAATCCCATCCTGTAAAATCTTACAGCTACAGAAATGGCAACAGAAGCTCCAAAGACCTCATCCCTGGAACATGAAGGATCTTTGAAGATAGGCTACACCTGGGGACAACTTAAAAGACTGATCCAGGACAAAAGACTCTGGCCAACAGCTGTCGAGGTGATGGGTTTAAGAAGAAGAGGATCCAGAAAGGAAAGGTTACGTTGATCTTAGAGTAGATTCAAGGGTAGGCACAGCAATGTGGGCTGAAAAGGCTGTATTGTGTTGTAGTGTTCTAGGTTTTTAATCTTCTTTAAATGGAGGGGAAAACTGAGCAATGGGAGAGAGGAGGTTCTTGCTCTCCAGTCAAGAGCCTCCCAGCCTTTTACAACTGAAAGTTCCATTGCGCTTATTCCCTCAATCACGCTGCACCCTACATCAATCTGTTCCCTGGACTGTTGCCCGGAGACGCTCATACTGGCAGATGGTAAAGTGCGATGCGCAAACAGTGATAACAGAAATATCTGCATATAGCCTACAGGGAAACCATTAAACTGACTGCTAGAAGCCCTATAATTGAGTTATTGAGCCATAGAACACTACCGCACAGAAACAGACCCTTTGGCCCATCTAGTCTGTGCTGAACTGTCATTCTGACTACTTGTTCACTTGGTAGAAGACAAGCTGGATTGTTTTCAACTGCTGCAACAGTAGAGGTTAGAGCGACGCTGTTACAGCTGGGGGTGGTGGGGGTGGTGGGTGTTTGCGTCTTTTTGGATACTTTGGATCTGTCTTCACTAAGGAAGACAGATAATCTCCCAGATGTAATAGTGGCCAGAGGACCTAGAGTAATGGAGGAACTGAGGGAAATTCACATTAGGCAGAAAATGGTGTTGGGTAGACTGATGGGACTGAAGGCTGATAAATTCCCAGGGCCTGATGGTCTGCATCCCAGGGTACTTAAGGAGGTGGCTCTAGAAATCGTGAATGTATTGGTAATCATTTTCCAATGTTCTATAGATTCAGGATCAGTTCCTGAGGATTGAAGGGTAGCTAATGTTATCTCACTTTTTAAGAAAGGAGGGAGAGAGAAAACAGGGAATTATAGACCAGTTAGCCTGACATCAGTGGTGGGGAAGATGCTGGAGCCAATTATAAAAGATGAAATAGCGGCACATTCGGATAGCAGTAACAGGATCGGTCCAAGTCAGCATGGATTTACGAAGAGGAAATCATGCTTGACTAATCTTCTGGAATTTTTTGAGGATGTAACTATTAAAATGGACAAGGGAGAGCCAGTGGATGTAGTGTACCTGGACTTTCAGAAAGCCTTTGATCAGGTCCCACATAAGAGATTAGTGTGCAAAATTAGAGCACATGGTATTGGGGATAGGTTACTAACATAGATAGAAAATTGGTTGGCAGACAGGAAACAAAGAGTAGGGATCAACAGGTCCTTTTCAGAATGGCAGGCAGTGACTAGTGGGGTACCGCAAGGCTCAGTGCTGGGACAGCAGCTATTTGCAATATACATTAATGATTTAGATGAAGGGATTTAAAGTAACATTAGTAATTTGCAGATGATACAAAGCTGGGTGGCAGTGTGAAATATGAGGAGGATGTTAGGAGAATACAGGGTGACTTGGACAGGTTGGGTGAGTGGGCAGATGCATGGCAAATGCAGTTTAATGTGGATAAATGTGAGGTTATCCACTTTGGTGGCAAGAACAGGAAGGCAGATTGCTATCTGAATGGTGTCAAGTTAGGAAAAGGGGAAGTACAATGAGATTTAGGTGTTTTTGTACATCAATCACTGAAAGTAAGCATGCAGGTACAGCAGGCAGTGAAGAGGGCTAATGGCATGTTGGCCTTCATAACAAGGGGTGTTGAATATAGGAGCAAAGAGGTCCTTCTGCAGCTGTACCGGGCCCTGGTGAGACCACACCTGGAGTATTGTGTTCAGTTCTGGTCTCCAAATTTGAGGAAGGACATTCTTGCTATTGAGGGAGGGCAGCGTAAGTTCACGAGGTTAATTCCCGGGATGGCGGGACTGTCATATGTTGCAAGATTGGAGCGACTGGGCTTATATACACTGGAATTTAGAAGGATGAGAGGGAATCTGATTGAAACATATAAGATTATTAAGGGATTGGACATGCTAGAGGCAGGAAACATGTTCCTGATGTTGGGGGAGTCCACAACCAGAGGCCACAGTTTACGAATAAGGGGTAGGCCATTTAGAACGGAATTGAGGAAAAACTTTTTCACCTAGAGAGTTGTGGATCTGTGGAATGCTATGCCTCAGAAGGCTGTGGAGGCCAATTCTCTGGATGCTTTCAAGAAAGAGTTAGGTAGAGCTCTTAAAGATAGTGGAGTCAAGGGATATGGGGTGAAGGCAGGAACGGGGTACTGATTGTGGATGATCAGCCATGATCACATTGAATGGCGGTGCTGGCTCGAAGGGCTGAATGACCTACTCCTGCACCTATTGTCTATTGTCCTGGAGTTTGGAGTTCAATTCCTTTGCTGTTCTGTAAGGAGTTTCTATACATCTACACCGTGGAATGTAAGGGTTTTCTCTGAGTCCTCCGGTTTCCAGCTCACAGTCCAAAGATGTACCGTGTAGGTTAATTGATCTTTGTAAATTGTCTTGTGATTAGGTTAGGGTTAATGAGGTTGTCAGGGTTGCTGGCGTGATGTGGCTCGAAGGGTTGGCCTGTGCTGTGTTACTAAGTAAATAACTAAAATCCCTGGTCTGAGACTTTGAAAACATTATATATTTTATGTGTGATTGCATGTTTATTGCTAAATAATATGTGCCTCGTGCTGAGTATGACTGTTGGTACTGTGTTTTGCACCTTGGCCCCAGAGGAACACAGTTTTGTTTGGCTGTATTCACGTATGGTTGAATGACAAATAAACTTCAACTTGAACTTTTTGTATTAAAAGTACTGGGAGAGTAGATGGATGACTGGCTACAGGTTGATGGGACTAGGCAGATAAACATTTCAGCACGGACTAGATGGAATGAAGGGCCTGTTTCTGCATTGTAGTGTTCTGTGACTCAATTTCCCTCCTGTATGCTGATTCGTCACCACCTTTTATTCTGCCTGTGACAGTGGTGTCGTCCGCAGACTTAAATATGACGTTGGAGCTGTGCTTAGCCACACATACTACTGTAAGTGCAAAGCGAGTAGAGCAGGGGGCTAAGCACACAGTCTTGTGTTGCACCTGTGTAATGGAGATCGTGGAAGAGATGTTGTTGCTAGTCCAAAATGACTGGGGTCTGCAAATGAGGAAATTGAAGGTCCTATTGCACAGGTAGTTCTTGAGGCCAAGGTCTTGAAGCTTTTTGATTAGTTTTGAGGGGATGATGGTATTGAATATTGAGCTATAGTCGATAAAGGGCATCCTGATGTGTGTAGCTTTGCTGTCCAGATATTCCAGGTTTGTATGAACAGCCAATTAAATGGCATTTGCAGTGGACCTGTTGTGAGGGTCGGCAAATTGGAGTGGATCCAAGTCGCTTCTCAGGCAGGAGTTGATGTGTTTCATCCCCAACCTCTCAAAGCTCTTCATCACATTGGATGATATTAGTGTATTGGATGACAGTCATTGAGGCAGGTTACCACATTTTTCTTAGATACGGGTATAATTGAAACAGGTGCAAAGTGAGAGGTTAAAGATGTTGATGAACACTCCAGCCAGTTTGTCAGCACAGGTCTTTAGTATTAGTCAGGAGCCCCATCTGAGACAATTGCTTTCCATGGGTTCACTTTCCTGAACGATGCTCTGACATTGGACTCAGAAACTGAATCCTTAGGTCCTTGGGGGCTGTGGGAGTTTGTGATGGTTCCTCCGTGCTTTGATGGTCAAAGTGAGCATAGAAGGCATTGAGCTGATCTGGGAGCAAAGCTCTGGTGTCACCTATGTCTCTTGGTTACTCTATGTAGGAGGTGATGGTGTTCAAGCCCTGCCCTGGCTATCAAGCATCCTTCATTGATTCGAGTTTAGTCCGGAATTGCCACTTCTCCTGTGAGATGGTTTTGCAGAGATCATACCTGGACTTCTTAGTTGGTTGCCAGACTCCAATGCCTCTGATCTTGCCCTCAGGAGACTGGTTCATCCAGGACTTCTGGTTGGGGTAGACATTGAATGATTTTATGGAGACACTCTCATACACTACAGGAGGGACAACAGAACTAAGATTACTAAGATGATGCTGGCCTCATGTTCAACTCTTTTGTATTACATTGATAAGGATAATTCCACTCAAGTTTGTAGATAACAGTCAGGTAATAAGAATGCTCTTTTTCAAATAATACAGCACCAAGAGAAGCTTCTGGAATAATACTAGTGTAACCAATATAAACACTAGGACACACATCGAACAACCGTATATACATACTGTGACCACTAGGAAGCAAAGTAACAGTTACCTGTGTGGAAGTAATTATATCAAATACAAGCAGATAATTAATTGTTAAACTGCAAAGAAAATAACAGTTAAACAGTCTAATAAGAATTAAACAGTCAGATCCAACAGTACTCAGCCAGTCTAACTCTCTGGGCATGACATTTCCCCACAATGAGTCACAGAGCCATAACACATAAATGGGCCCTTCAGTACAACTAGTCCGTGCCGACTAAAGTTCTAAGCTTGTTCCATTTACTCATGTTTGGTCCATATCCCTCTAAACCTTTCCTATCCATGCACTTAAACCATCCTTTAAATGCTGCTTATGTACCTGCTTTCATCACTTCCTCTGGACCACCCTCTGTGCGAAAACACTGCCCCTCAGGTTCCTGGTAATCCTCTTCCCTCTCACCTTCAACCTGTGCTTTTTTTATTATTCAAATTTTTATTGTTTATTTTTATTTTACAAAGCAGCACAGCATATCATAGACCAGACACTGTAGAGCATATTTACACAGCCATCCCATGACAGGAAATCAAATAAGACTTAGAAACAGAAAAAAAGTTCCAATTTAAGTTTAAATTAACATACAACCAAAATTGCACTTTTCTCTCACGTTAATTCTTCCCAATATGTGTTTGTTAGCATAGCGGTTAGTAGAACACTATTAACACTTGGGGCATCAAAGCTTGGAGTTCAATTCTGGCACAGTCTGAAAGGAGTTTGTACTTTCTCCCCATGACCATGTGGGTTTCCTCTGGATGCTCCAGTTTCCTCCCACTGACTGAAAACATATGGTTAGTAAGTTGATTGGTCATTGCCCTGTGATTAGGCTAGGGTTAATTTAGTGGGTTGCTGTGCGATGTGGCTTGTTGGGCCAAAAGGCCTGTTCTGCAATATATCTCTAAATGAAAATAAATTAAATTAAAAATAAATAAATAAATTCATCTCATCTATGCCCCTTATAATCTTGTACCCTTCTGTAAGATCACCCATGAGTTTCCTACTCTTCAGTGAAGAAGTGCCAACCTCTCCACAACTCAGTCCTCTGCGTTCCGGCCACATTCTCTGCAATCTTCCCAGTCTCATGTCCTTCCCCCTGTAGCCGGATGATCAAACCTTCAGTGGTCTCATCAGTGTCTTGTACAATTGCAACCTAACACCCCAACTCTCATACTGATGAAGGCCAACATGCCCTAATGCCCTTTAGGATGCCACAGTGGTTAGTGCAAAGCTATTATAGTCCTGGGAGTCGGGGTTTGGAGCTCAGTTCAGGTGCTCTCTGTAAGGAGTTTGCATCTCCTCCCGATGAACTGTGTAGGTTTTGTCCAGGTGTTCCAACTTCCCCCACAGTCCAAAGACATACTGGTTAGTAGGTTAATTGGCCATTAGAAATTATCCTGTGATTAGGCTAGGGTTAAATAGGTGGGTTGCTGGGTGATGTGGCTCAGAGGGGCCTGTTCTGTGTTGTATTTCGAAATAAGTAAATAAATGCTAGAAGCCATCTTCACCACCCTGTCTACACATGAACCATGTAAATACCTAGGCCTCCCTGTACTGCAACACCCCCTCCACCAGGTCTCCACCTGTGGAAGTCCTACCCTCATTTATCTTCCCAGAATGCAACACTATCATAGTGGGGGGGCACAGTAGTGCAGTGGCTAGTGCAATTGCATCGGAACACTCGCGATCATCAATGAGGGTCAATTCCCACCATTGTCCCATAAATTTATATGTTCTCCCCATGACCACATGGGTTTAATTCAGGTGCTCCAGTTTCCTCCTACAGTGAAAAGATGTTTGAGTGGTGGGCATGCTATACTGCTGTTGGAGGTTTGGCGATACTTGTGGGAAGCACTCAGCACAACCTTAACCCCAACATTGCATTTTTCACTATATTTTTCAATGTTTAAAGCTTAAATAGTAAATTGATTATCAAAGTATATATTAGTTGCCATATCTAAACCTGGGAGTAATTTTTTTGTGAACATTCACATTGAATACAAAAAACACAATGAAAAACTGCCCCAAAAGGATGGACAAGCAATCAATGTGCAAAAGACAACAAACTGTAAATACAAAAACGAATAATAATAAATAAGTAAACTATAAATATTGAGAACTTGAGATTAAGAGTCTTTGAAAATATATTTAGAATTTTTGTAAGCTGCCTGCAACATGTTGCCATGGTTCACCAATGTCATTTTCTCTATCTTTGTCAATAATGGAAGGAGTTGGAATCAAATCAGAAGCAATGGTTGTGGGGTTCAAAAGACTTTCTAATTCCTTGTGGTCTGAACTGAGTAATCGTACCATTTCATTGACAGTCATCTGGGTGTCTCCTTCCTGCACTAGGTCAGTGTAATCCTGACGCTGATGGTGCCTTATTATGCCATCGACACAGAGTCGCCACTGATGGAGATGTTTGTTCTTCACGGGTTTCATGCAGCCAAGTACATTGTGGCCATCGGATCAGTGGCGGGATTGACCGTCAGTCTGTTGGGTTCACTCTTCCCGATGCCAAGAGTCATCTATGCTATGGCAGACGATGGTCTACTCTTCAGGTTGGTGACTCTCTGGAAGGAATAGAAGACCATGCTGATAGCGTGAGATAGAGAGGTGTGCAGAAACAGCTGTATAGACTGAGTTGGCCAACTACCTAGACTATCGAAGAACATAGAACATAAAACAGTACAGCACAGGAATAGGCCCTTCAGCCCACTATGTTGTACCAAACCAAATAAGTTAGTAATCAAGTGAATTCCTTCTGTCTAGACAATGTCCATAGCTTTCCATTTTCCACACATTCACATACTTATCTACACATCTCTTAAACGCTCCTAATGTATCTGCCCCTACCACCACCCTAGGCAGCACATTCCAAGTACATATCACCTTCTGTGTAAAAAAGCTTGCCCCTCGCATCTCCTTTGTAATTCCCCCCCCCCCCACCTTAAATGCATTCCCTCTGGTATTAGACATCTCAACCCTGGGAAAAAGATACTGTCTGTCTACTCTATCTCTGTCTGTCATAATCTGATAAACCTCAATCAGTTCTGGCAGAATGCCTCACCAGACCTCACCAACAGTCACCATGACCTTCCTAGCTGACAGTGAGAGGAACCCTCCTATTCAGACCCTTCCTCATGCTCGGACTATCACCCCCATTGCAGGCTGCTCATGGGATAACTGTAGCTGGGACGAGACGCAAGCTATGAGTTTGTGAAGATGGTGTGTAGAAAGATGTAACGGTTTATCCCAAGCAGCTGTGAGACAGAGGACTCTCTGATCGATGGGCTGTTCCCAGAGACACACGCCCACACACAGATTTGCCTCGAGTGCTGCTGGCAGATCATCAGCGTGGTGAAAGACACTCTTTTGTCTGCCTGAAGCTTGTTTTTCTGCCAGCAAGTCAAGATATCCATGGAGGAATTCTGCCAACCACACATTCAAGGTTCTCGGGGTACATACTGAGGGGACACACTAAAGCCAGGCGCAGTTACCACAAGGGCATGGTGGGGGAGGACCACAGTGTAGGGTTCTTCTGCTATTGGAGAGGGAGGGACCAGTTTGGGTAAGGAAGCCGTTCAGTTACTGTAGAAGTATACCATTCCACTCCACTGGTTTTAAAGAAAGTAATAATACATTTCTTAACACATTGAGTAACGCACTGGGTCCCATCAAAAAGCTTGATGTTTATATTCTCATCTTTTTCCACATTGCCCCATGAGTCCACCCCTCACAACAATCTCACTGCCCTTGGGTATTGCGGCTCCTTGCTCTTAAGATTACCCCATAGGAGTTTCACTGCTATACGACCTTAAGACATAGGAGCAGAATTAAGGCATCCAGCCCATCGAGTCTGCTCCACCATTTCATCATGGCTGATTTATTATCGTTCTCAGCCCCATTCTCCTGTAACCTTTGATGTCCTGATTAAATGAGAATCTATGAACCTCTGCTTTAAATATATCCAATGTCTTGGCCTCCACAATTGTCTGTGGCAATGAATTCCACAGGTTCACCATCCTCTGACTAAAGAAATTCCTCCTCAACTCTGTTTTAAAGGAATGTTCCTTTATTCTAAGATTGTACCCTCTAGTCCAAGACACCCCTATGAAAGGAAACGTCTTCTCCACATGAACTCGATCTAGGCCTTTCAATATTCAATAGGTTTCAATTAGATCCCCCTCATCCTTCTAAACTCCAGTGAATACAGGCACAGAGCTATTAAACACTCCTCATCCATTAACCCTTTCATTTATTTTTATATAAAAATTCAACCTTGTTCTGTGTAATTCTGAAAGTATGCTGTTGTTGGATGTCCCTCTCCAGGTTTTTAGCTCATGTCAGTGCCTACACAGAGACACCAGTCGTGGCCTGCATTGTCTCGGGATTCCTGGCAGGGCTGCTCTCTTTGCTGGTCAGCCTGCGGGACCTCATTGAGATGATGTCCATTGGGACACTGTTGGCCTACACCCTGGTGTCGGTGTGCGTCCTGTTGCTTCGTTACCAGCCCGAGAGTGACATCGACGGCTTCGTCAAGTTCCTGTCGGAGGAGGGCACCAAGAAGAAGGAGGGAGTCCTAGCCGAGTGTGAGAAGGAGGCTGCCTCCCCCGTCAGCGAGGGTGAGGACTACACGGGCCTCGACAAGAACACATGTGGTGCCAAGAACCTGCCATCCTTGGGGGACAATGAGATGCTGATCGGGAAGGCGGACAAGTCCAGCTATGGTGTGAATCACCCCAATTACGGCACCGTGGACATGAGCTCGGGCATTGAGGCAGACACCTCGGAGAACATCTACCTGATAAAGCTGAAGAAGCTGATTGGACCTCGGTACTACACCATGAGGATTCGCCTTGGGCTGCCCGGCAAGATGGACCGCCCCACCTCCATCACCGGCCGCACTGTCACCACTTGCGTGCTACTGCTCTTCATCTTGACGTTCGTCTTCTGCTCATTCATCATCTTCGGGGAGGAGTACGTTTACGAGCAGACCTGGTGGGCTATCCTCCTGGTCATCCTGATGGTCCTGCTTATCTGCTCCCTGGTATTCATCATCCTCCAGCAGCCTGAAAACCCCAAGAAGCTGCCGTACATGGCGCCCTGTGTCCCCTTTGTGCCTGCCTTCGCCATGTTGGTAAATATGTACCTGATGCTGAAGCTCTCCAGTATCACTTGGATCCGCTTTGCCGTTTGGTGCTTTGTAGGTAAGTGCCTTGCTCGGGTGGTTCTTTTGGTTGAATGGTCTATACTTCTCTTGGTGAGGATACGCTGAGTGAGCTTGGGTTTTTCTCTTCGGAGCAATAAAGGATGAGAGGGGAATTGATAGAGATGTACAAGACGATAAGAGTGCCAACGACTTTTTCCCAGGGCAAAAATAGCTAATGTGAGGGGACATAATTGTAAGGAAATTGGAGGAAAGCTTTGGGGGGGGGGGGGGATATCAGAGGTAAGCTTTTTACATGAGCTGTGGTGGGTGCACGAATCCAGAGGTGGTGGTAGAGGCAGATGAATTAGAGACATTGAAGAGACTGTTAGATAGGCACATGGAGATAGGAAAATGGAGGGCTATGTAAGAGGGAAGGCTTGGATTGACCTTGGCGTAGGTTAAAACATCGGCACAACATTGTGGACCAAAAGGCCTGTACTGTAAAGGCTGTACTGTTCCCAGTTCTGTGCTCTTTGTCTTGCCTGTCCAAGGGGGCTCCAATTACTTTCAAAAGACAGCATCAACATGCTCGTGACTGTCCTGGGCTTAAGTCTCTGTAGCGCAGTGAGAAGGCAGATTACTCAACCATGAATGGCATTACACTGAACTGTGTGATTCTATAACAAGTGCAATAATAATAAATTCACTGGGGACTAGTTACAGCAAGCTGCAGAGGTTAAGGAAGTATCAATGCCTTCTCAGAACTGCTGACTCAGTCACAAATCCAACAACAATGGGAAAACAGCTAGGGTTGTACCAGAGAATCTTAGAACATGACAGCACATTACAGGCCACTTGGCCCATCTAGTCCATGTTGAACTATTTATCTGCCTAGTCCCAATAACCTGCACCTGGACCACAGCCCTCCATTCCCCTCCCATCCATGTACCTATCCAAATTTCTCTTAAATATTCAATCGAACCCATATCCACCACTTCCACTGGCAGCTCGTTCCACACTCACATCACCCTCTGAATGAAGATGTTTCCCCTCATTTTCCCCTTAAACATTTCATTTTTCACCCTTAACCCACAACCTCTAGCTCTAGTCTCACCCAACCTCAGTGGAAAAAGCCTGCTTGCATTTACCCTATCTATATTCCCTATACTTTTGTACACCTTGAGCAAATCTTCCCTCATTCTCCTACATACCAGGGAATGAAGTCCTAGGCTATTCAACCTTTCTCTGGTTAAAAAAAATCCTCCTTACCTCTATTCTAAAGGATGGCCCTTCAGATTTGAGGGTGTGCCCCTTAGTTCTATATACCCCCACCATAGGACTCATCCTCTCCATGTCTATCCTATCTAGTCCTTTCAACATTCGGTTGGTTTCATTGAGATCCCCCATATTCTTCTAAATTCCCGTAAGTACAGGCCCAAAGCTGCCAAATGCTCCTCATATGTTAACCCCTTCATTCCCAGAATCATCCTCGTGAACCTCCTCTGGGGTCTCTCCAATGACAACACATCCTTTCTCAGATATGGGGCCCAAAACTGTTGACTATACTCTAAGTGCCCTGACTAGTGTCTTACAAAGGCTTAGCATTATGTCCTTGCTTTTATATTCTATTCCCCTTGAAATGAATGCCAACGTTGCATTTGCCTTCTTTACAACAGACTCAGCCTGTCAAGTAACCTGGGAGCCTTGCACGAGGACTCCCAAGTCTCTCTACATTTTTGATGTTTGACCTCCTCACCATTGAGATAATAGTCCACACTGTTGATCCGCTCACCAAAATATGTTAGCATACATTTCCCAACATTATATTCCATTTGCCACTTTTTAGCCCATCCTTCCAATTTGTCTAAGTCCGGCTAGAATCGCATTACTTCCTCAGCACTACCTACCCCTCCACCTATCTTTGTATCTTTCACAGACTTTGCCACAAATCCATCAATTCCATGATCCAAATCACTGACAAACAATGTGAAAAGCAGTGGTCCCAATACTGACCCCTGAGGAACACCACTAACCACTGGCAGCCAACCAGAAAAGGCCCTTTATCCCACTCGCTGCCTCCTGCCTGTCAGCCATTCCTCTATCCATGCCAGTATCTCTCCTGTAACACCATAGGATTTTATCTTGTTAAGCAGCCTCATGTGAGGCACTGCCTTCAGAAAATTCAAGTAAATGACATTCACTGCCTCCTCTTTATCCACCCTGCTTGTAACTCTCTCAAAGAACTCCGACAAATTTGTCAGGCAAGCTTTCCCTTTATAGAAACTATGCTCTCTTTGACTTATTTTGTCATTAGTCTCCTAGTACCCTGAAACCTCATCCTCAATACTGTAATAGACTCCAACATTTCTCTCCTGCTGAGGTTAGGCTGATTGGCCTATAATTTCCCTTCTTTTGCCTTCCTCCCTTTTAAAGAGTGGAGTGACATTTGCAAACTTCCAGTCCTCCAAGACCATGCCAGAATCAAGTGATTCTTGAAAGATCATGACCAATGCATCTGTTATCCCTTCAGCAACCTCTCTCAGCATTCTGGGATGTCGTCCATCTGGCCCAGGCGACTTATCCACCTTAAGATCTTTGAGTTTGTTTAGCACGTTTACCTTCGTAATAGCACTGGCACTCACTCCTGCTCCCTGACGCTGATGGACCTCTGCCACACTGCTAGAATCTTCCACAGTAAAGATGGATGCAAATTATCAATTAAGTTCATCTGCCATTCCCTTGTCCCCCATAACTACCTCATCAGCATCATTTTCTAGTGGTCCAATATCAACCTTCACCTACCTTTTACTTTTTATATAACTTAAAAAATGTTAGTACCCTGCTTTATATTATTGGCTAGTTTGCCCTCATATTTCATCTTTTCCCTTCTTATAGCTTTTTAGTTGCCTTTTGTAGGATTTTAAAAGCTTCCCAATCATCTAACTTTCCACTCACTTTTGAGACCTTATATTACCTTTCCTTGTCTTTTATGCAATCCCTAACTTCCTTTGTTGGCCAAGGTTGCCTATCCCTGCTATATGAGAACTTCTTTCTCTGTGGGACATATTTATCCTGTGTCTTGTAAACTATTCCCAGAAACTTCAGTCATTTCTGCTCTGCCATCATCCCCACCAGTATCCCCCTCCAATCAACCTCGGCAAGCTGCTCTCTCATGCCTCTGTAATTCTCTTTATTCCACTGAGATACTGATGCAAGTAAGTTATGCTTCTCCCTCTCAAACTGCAGTATAAATTCAGTCATATTAGGATCATGGCCTCCTGAGGATTCCTCTATTATCCCTCTCATACACCATTCTCCTGCCTTCTCCCTGTATCCTTAGAAACCCTTACTAACACTTACTTTGGATATACTCAAAGACTTAGCTTCCACAGCCATCCATGGCAATGAATTCTACAGATTCACCACTGTCTCGCTAAAGAAAATCCTACTCACCTCTGTTCTAAAGGGATGATCTGAGGCCTCTGGTCCTAGACTCACCCACTTTAGGAAATATCACTTCCACATGCACTCCATCTAGGCCTTTGAATATTTGATAGGTTTAAGTGAGATCCCCCTCATTCTTCAACACTCTAGCAAGTGCAGTCCCAGAGCCATCAAATGTTCTTCATGCGTTAACACTTTCATTTCTGGAATCATTCTCATGAACCTTCTCTGGACTGTCTCCAATGCCATCACGCCGTAAGACAGCCAAACCTGTTCACAATACTCCACGTGTGGGTATCATACCAGTCTTGTTCCACACGTACGTAGCGGTTACCCAGTCTGCTTTTGGCTGATGACTGTACTCTCCCTTCCCTAGGTTTTCTTATTTATTTCGGATACGGGATCTGGAACAGCAGCCTGGAGATCGGTGCGCGGCAGGAGGCTCTGAGCCAGAGCACATATCAGCGCTATGACGTGGACGACAGCTTCCCGTACCCCGAGGAGGAGGACAACCAGTGGCAGGAGGCGTGGTCCGCGGCCGAGCCGAAGGGCTACCAGTCCCAGCAGGCGATGCCGGACATTGTGGGCAATCACAGGACCTACGGCAGCAAAGCCAAAGGCAAAGGGAAGCATGGCAAGACTTCAGAGGCGCTGATTGCAAATGACGAGCTTGACTATTCCCCTGAATAGGAGGTACTGACCCCTCAGACCCTTGGGCTAGCATCATGGATGTGATCTCTCATCATGCTGTGGTATGGCATTCAAAAAGGCAATATGCGGTTCATTGGAGATTCCTGCCCTTAACTTCACTCTGTTAGCATATTAAAGGGGCCCCATTTTCATGAATAAATACTTGGCATGAACATGCACTGACTAGAAGTGTGGCTGATTGCAATGACTTCTCTATTACAGCACCAGTTACCCTGGTTCAATTCCCTTTGCTGCCTGCAAGGAGTTTGTACTTTCTCCCTGTGACCACTTGGGTTTCCTCCAGATACTGCGGTTCCTTCCCACTTTCCAAAGCTTATGGGTTAGTGTTTGTGAGTTGTGGACTTGCTATGTTGGTGCCGGAAGTGTGGTGACACTTGTCGGCTGCCCTGCACAATCTTCAGGCTGTGTTGGTCAATAACACCAGGTGACGTATTTCACTGTATGTTTCGTAGAGATAGGGAGGACGGCAAGAAGGATGCGGGTTAAACTAACGCTTCTACAGAACCAGTGACGCGGGTTCAGCTCCTGCCGCTGCCTGTAAGGAGTTTCTTCTTTCTCCCCGTGACACAGGAGTTCCTCCAGATCCTCTGGTTTCCTCCCTCATTTCAAAGATGTACAGGTCATAGGGCAATGTGGGCCCGTTGGGCCGGAAGAGACTATAACCGTGCTGTATCTCCAAATAAAAAGAAACAAATGAGATGTTTCCCAATGACCTCCATAGGCCAGGATGCTTTGTGTTTGTGAAAAGCCATGCAGGAATTTACAATACATTTAACAGGTACCCAAATAATCATTAACTCAAGGTAAATGCTTTTGATCTGACACTTTATAGCAAGGTGTATTATGAATAAAGTGACTAAGGTGACTACATTTACAAAGGAGTTCAGGAGGAACATTGGAGAGCTTTGAGGCCCCTCTGTTGGTCGGGGTCCACCACTGATGGTGCATCCCAGCTGTTCACGTGATACACGAGCCAGGGCAGTGCGTTATGGAGAGCACATCTTTGCCCAAGCAGCAGACTCACACTCTCCACGCAGCTGATGAATCGAAAGGAATGGCAGAGACCCATACATCGCAGGAGTTGCCAGTCAGTGTGGCACTGCCTTCGGGACTCCAGCTCCCCACTTTTCCTTCGGGGCTTAATCCCCAAGCCTTCCCCATGAGTGGGTAGAGCCGCAAGGCAGCGGAGGTTTGAGATCAGAGTTTTCCTTCTCCTCGATGAGCTGCCAACCACAACTGACGAACCCTATCTGCCAGAAGCAACTGGTTTTAAGGTGCTAGTAACCTGCCTTTACCCCTTCTCCTGTCAGTAGAAACTGTTCTGCTGGGTTTAGTAGCTAAGCCACACACAAAGGCCAGGAGCTGGACTTGGTTGTCAGAGGCTATTTGAGACACACACCATTGGGAGCGTTTAATAGGCAGTGGGAGCTTATCCCCACTAACGCCCTTGGCTATGACAACCTTAAGGAACCTGGAGTGCATTAGTCTGAGAGTAACACACACACACACAATGCTGGAGGAACTCAATGGGTTAGGCATCATCAATGAAGAGGAATAAAGAGTTGATGTTCCTGGCCATATATCTTCATCAGTCTTTCATGAGTCCTGAAGAACAGACTCAGCCCAAAATATCAACTCTTTATTTCTCTCCACAGATGCTGCCTGACTTGTTGAATTCCTCCAGCATTTTGGGTGTGTTACTCTGGGTTTCCAGCATCTTCAGAATGTCTTGTGTTTGTGATTAGTCCGTGAGTACTGTGGGAGGTGATGGACATTCTGATCAGAAATGTTTGGGAATTAGATGGTTTAAAGTACATTTACTATCAATGTGTGCATACTGTATACAATCTAGAGATTTGTCTTTTTGCAGAGAGCCACAATTGAAAGAAACACATTAAACCAATTTTAAAAAAACGCAATACAAAGACCTTCAAATATGTGACAAAAGCAAATTATATAAACAATAAAAAAGTAAACAAATAGCAGACAGAAGAGGGACTGTAGAGTCCCCAAAAGTGAGTCCAGAGCCACGGAACCAGTTCAGTGCCGATGGGAGCAGGCCATCTATTAGTGGTTTTTAAAGAGATCAAAAAAATTGAAAAATATTGAGGTTCATGGGTTCATTGTCCATCCAGAGATCTGATGGTGGAGGGAAAGAAGCTGTTCCTGAGCCTTCTCCATGATGGTAACAATGAGAAGAGGGCATGTCCTGGGTGATGGGGGTCCTTAATGATAGATGTTGCCTTTTTGAGACATCACTTTTTGAAGATGTTCTCAGTACTGGGGACCCGGCTGGTGCCTATGATGGAGCTGGCTGAGTTTGCAATTTTCTGTAGTTTTTTTTCAGTCCTGTGCAGTGGCCACTCCATTGCAGACAGTGACACATCCAGTTAGAATGCTCTCCACGGTACATCTGGAGTCTTTGAGGACATAGAAAATCTGCTCAAATTCTTAGTGAAATGTAACTGCTGTCATGCCTTCTTTGTTTGCATAATGATAATTTATTTCTGAGACTGAATGATATGCAGCTGGCATGTTTTTAGTTCTTCTCTGGTATTTAAGGAGTATACATGGCCTCTGCATCCTGAGCAACACTTGATTTCCTTTAGAATGAGGATACAGGAAGTCCAATGATCTCATTTCCTGTGTTTCATATAAATCACTCAGTTGAAGATCTGTGTGTCTATTTTTAAGACATTACTTCTGTGGACATGAGTGTTTCCGTACCAGGCCATGAGGTAACCAGTCACTGTGTATCTATAGAGATGTAGAGAGCAGAGGAGGGGAAAGACAAGAGGTGATGGGGGCACTGGAATAAGGGAAAAGAGGGGAACAAGAAGAGTGGTTAGAGAGAATACTTTACATCAATCAGAACCATTCTATTTTTTTCACTGAACTACAAAGATATTTGTTTGTTTCGAGATGGGAACATTTATGACATCGAAGATATATGGCAGATGCAAAAGGACTTGGGAGTCCTTGTGCAGGATTCCCTAAGGATCAACTTGCAGGTTAAGTTGGTGGCAAAGAAGGCAAATTCAATACTAGCATTAATTTTGAGAGGACCAGAATATAAAGGTAAGGATATAATGCTGAGGTTTTCTAAGGCACTGATTGGATTGCACTTGGAGTATTGAGAGCAGTTTTTGGCTCCTTATCTAAGACAGGATGTGCTGGCATTGGAGAGGGTCCAGAGGAGGTTCACGAGACTGATCCCAGGAAAGAAAGGGTTAATATATGAGTGCTTGATGGCTCTGGGCCTGTACAATGACCTTAGAAGAATGATGGAGGATCTCATTGAAACCTATCAAATATTGAAAGGCCTAGACAGAGTGGACATGGAGAGGATTTTTCCTATAGTGTGGGAGGCTAGGACCGGAGAGCAGATGCTTCAAATAAAGGGACATTCACTTAGACCAGACATGAGGAGGAATTTCTTTAGCCAGAAGGTAGTGAATCTGTGGAATTCATTGCCACAGATGGTTGTGGAGGCCAAGTCATTGGGTATATTTAAAGAAGAGGTTGATAGGTTCTGATTAGTTAGGGTGTCAAAGGTTACGGGAAGAAGGCAGGAGAATGGGGTTGAGAAGGATAAATGGCCTAATTATGTTCCTATGCCTTATGGTCTGGCATTCCAAACTTTATTTGAATGGATGTGTATTTACATTTTCTGGGTATTAGCCTGGTTCGCTGGAGTTTGCTGATACTGTTAAAGTATGTGGAAGGCTCTGATAAGGGCACTGTGTTCCTACAATAGGATAGAGACAGACTGAGTGAATGGGTGAAAACCAGACAAATGGAGTTTAGAGCATAAAACCATAGGACATTGGAGCAGAATTAGACCATTTGGCCTATTGATTCAGCTCCTCCATTCCATCATGGCCAATCCATCTTCCCCTCAACCCCATTCTCCTGCTTTCTTCCCATAACCTTTCACGCCCTGACTAATCAGGAACCTATCAACATTCATCTTAAATGCACCCAATAATCTGACCTTCACAGCTGGCGGTAGCAAAGAAATTCCTCCTTATCTAATGCAGGGGAGTGCAAGGTGAAGAGCTCCTTGGAAAGTGAAATGTTAGGGACTGAGAGCATTGCGTGATACACTGTTGTTTGAACTGCTCTAATTAATCCCACATGGAGAACAGTGGTTCGATTAAAGGAGCACAGGAGGATAGGATTAGTGTAAATGGATGTTCGACAGAGACGCAGTGGATGAAGGGCCTGTTTCTACGTAGTTCAAAAGTCTCTTAGACAATAGATCTCTGGCAGTATCGAGGGCAGACGGCTCTGCTGGACGCCTTTACTGAGGAGATACTGCACTTTCAGAAAGAAAGAGGCCAACCCTTTTAGTGTCGTTCTCTCAAAGATCTGCACTGCAAATCTTTGGACGTAACTTACGCTTTGGTTTTCTTTCTTAGTGAGGGGGCAGGGCTGAGTTGGCCCTTTGACCCTCCAAACAATTTACTCCTCAGTTTGATTCATGAGCAACATCCGTCTTAAGGATATCTTTTAAGGTCATAGAACATAGCACAGTGTAACGGTTAGCACTATGTCCCCCTCATGCTCCATCTCCTAAATGTAGGCTCGAAGAGAGTAGAGGTGGCTCCAGCCAGGCACCACACATTCCTAAAGAGGGTTGGGCCTTAAAAATCGACCAATCAGAACAAGGCCAATTCAAATTAACCAATCAGGAATAGACAAGTCAGATCCAGTCAATCAGGATTTAGCATTAAGCCCCGCCCATGCCCTGCTCACTCGAGAGGGGAGATAAGGAGGTGTCTCTCAGGGGACTTGTCACTTGACTAACTTGTGCCTGATGAAGATGGATGTTTATTGTTAAAAAGTTGCAATCAGTATCTGTAAGTATGGGACTGTTAAGGCCAAACGATAGTATGGAGTAATGGAAATAACCATGTGTAACAACAGTGGTCTGTAGGAAAGCATCTCTGAATCTACAACATGTTGAACCTTGAAGAGGATGGGCCTCAGCCGCAGAAGATCATGAATATACACTCAGTGGCCACTTTATTAGGTACAGTGAGTGTCCAATCCACTGGATGTGAGGGGAAGCAAAATGAGAAGTTGTGTGATCTCAAAAAAAAGTCTATTATCATCTTAACAATGTACTCTAATGTTATTTGGGGGATTGATCTATTATCAGTGCTGGGTCCATTGTTATTTGACATCTATATCAATGATCTGGATGATAATGTGATAAATTGGATCAGCAAATTTACTGATGATACAAAGATTGGAGGTGTAGTGGACAGTGAGGAAGGTTTTCAAAGCTTGCAGAGGGATTTGGACCAGCTGGAAAAATGGACTGAAACATGGCAGTTGGAGTTTAATACAGTCAAGTGTGAGGTATTGCACTTTGGAAGGAAAAACCAAGGTAGAGCATACAAGGTAAATGGTAGGGCACTGAGGAGTGCAGTAGAACAGAGGGATCTGGGAGTACAGATACAAAATTCCCTAAAAGTGGCATTACAGGTAGATAGGATTATAAAGAGAGCTTTTGGTATATTGGCTTTTATAGATCAAAGTATTGAGTATAAGAGTTGGAATGTTATGGTGAGGTTGCATAAGACATTGGTGAGGCTGAATTTGGAGTATTGTGTGCAGTTTTGGTCACCTAATTACAGGAAGGATATTAATAAGGTTGAAAGCGTGCGAAGAAGGTTTACAAGGACGTTGCCGGGACTTGAGAAACTGAGTTACAGAGAAAGGTTGAATAGGTTAGGACTTTATTCCCTGGAGCGTAGGAGAATGAGGGGTGATTTGATAGAGGTGTATAAAATTATGATGTGTATAGATAGAGTGAATACAAGCAGGCTTTTTCCACTGAGGCTAGTGGAGAAAAAAAACAGAGGTCATGGGTTAAGGGTGAAGGGGGAAAAGTTTAAAGGGAACATTGGGAGGGCTTCTTCACGCAGAGAGTGGTGGGAGTGTGGAATGAGCTGCCAGATGAAGTGGTGAATGCGGGCTCACTTTTAACATATAAGAAAAACTTGGACAGGTACATGGATGAGAGGGGTTTGGAGGGATATGGTCCAGGTGCAGGTCAGTGGAACTAAGCAGAAAAATGGTTCGGCACAGCCAAGAAGGGCCAAAAGGTCTGTTTCTGTGCTGTAATGTTCTATGGTTCTATGGAAATAAAGAACAAATTAGAAAACTGCCAATGCTACTGCAGTATTATAAAACGGTATATTAATTTATAATAGTTATCAACAGAGGAATTCATCCAGTGTTTGTGGCTATGTTTTTTTTAATTGACTGAGCAAAATCAGTGCAGACACCGACTGCAGGTAGTGGACAGCCTTCAAACAATACTTCCAATGATTGCATCATCCAAATCTTAATTTTCATTGTGATGTTCAAGATGATTGTCGATACCTTCAAATTCTTCATAAATTATTGAAATAGTGAAATCATTTATTTTTCACTTCTGGCCGTCTCTGGCGTCTCCAAGCCTGAATGCTTGAAACCACGATGAAGAAAGCAGTTCTGAATTGTCTTGCTGCTTATTTCTCACCAATTATCAGTAACGAAAATCACTGCTTTTCAAAGACAACACACACAACTTATACTATTTAAAAACTATTTGCTCTGAGCACAGTTTAGTGTCTAAGAACCACATGTTGTGCATGCGACCGACATTAGTTAGAAACTGTTTGACAACAGTCTCCCGGCCCAATTAAGCATCGTAGTACCCCAAATAAGTGAAGGGAATCCCTGATAGTTTCTCAATTTAGTTTTTGTTCTTTAAGAGCTGTTACAAATAAATGGTGGCTGTGTTTAGCCGATGGCCAAATTACTGGTAATCCACTGTATTTCATTATTATTGCCTCTGTATTAATGCCCAGTGCTTAAAAGCCTGGAACGGCAGCAATGGTGGGAGCTCTACATCAACAGCTTCCACAGCTATCACCATATGTTCTTGATCTAGTCCAAGGGTCATGTGAAAGAAGCAATGACTGAGGGTTTCTGCTTCAAAGAAATAGGAATAATTTCCATAAAGTAAACCTCAAAAACAAGCATGAATGTGATATTGTTGTACACAAGTGCTGTCACTTCTCAACAGAACATCCAAAAGAGAAACAGAGGCCTTTTCAGAGAAAGTGATGGATAAACATTTACTGCCGGCCCACTGAGTGGTCAGCAAAGGTCAAAGGCTTATTTCTGTTCCTTTCCATTTTAATGTCACGTTTCACTCAATATCTCTCATTGCTTCCAACGTGAGCTTACTCATACATCATCCAACCCTGTAAGTTGTCTGGGTTTTCTGGTCTGAGTTGAAGTGTACCCATCTGTTTCTGGTTTACTTTAGTTTTGAGGAATGAATTTAGGTTGATTTTTCTGTATATTTTGAATTTCTGGTGTGGGATTGCTGTATATTTATTACCAGTTATGTACACTGTGAACCTGCATTGGTGTGTCGTGTTCCATTGCTGTACCAAAGCCATGCAGAGAAAAAAAAAAGACATTTATTGCAAAAACATCCGATGGAGTGATTCATTTATTGACTTTTCATTATTTTCACATGGAATTGTGTCAGAGAAATACGGAGATTTGCAACTGTAAAGGTCTTGCATTATCTCGTGTCTATGTGTATAAATATATTATAGACATCATATAATATAATATATACTGTACATCTACAACATGTATTGAATACATCTATTCAATATGTTAAATATATTTCATATTTATATATCTGTAACATATATTGCATATTTATATATACATATATATGTTATATGATGCAAATTAATCTTTGCAACAAAAACAGTTCACTTCACTTTGAGTTTATTTCACCATCAGACACGGAATCAGGTTTATTATTACTGATGTATGTCATGAAATTTGTTGCTTTGCAACAAATTAAATAAGTGGTGTAAAAAGAGGGCAAAAATAGTGAGGTTGTGGATGTAGGTTTATTCTCCACTCGGAATTTGGATGGCGGAGGGGAGGAGAGCTGTTTCTGAAACATTCAGTGAGTGTCTTCAGGCACCTCCATCTCCTCCATGATATTAGCAATGAGAAGAGGGTAAAAGGGGTCCTTGATGCTGGATGCCGACTTTTTCAGGAATCGCCTTTTGAAGGTGTCCTCGATACTTGGGAAGCTAGTGCTCATGGCTGAGTTTAATAGTTTCTGTAACTTTTTCTGAACTTATGTCGTGGCCGCTCCATACCATACGGTGATGTAATCAGTAGAACTTTGAAATCTGTGGAACATAGAGCAGTACAATACAGGAGCAGGCTTTTTGGCCCACAACTAAATTACTAATCGAAAACCAACTGAGCTAATCTCTTCTGCCAATGTCCAAATCCTTCCATTTTCTTCACATTCATGTGCCATCTAAATGCCTCTTTGAAAATTTCCAATGTATCCGCCTCTACTACCACCCCAAGCAGCACATTCCAGGCACCCACCCCTCTGTGGGAGGGGGGGGGAACTTGCCCTTCCCATTTCCTTTGAAATTGCCCCATCAGACCTTATATACATGCCCTCTGATATTAGACATTTCAACCCTGGGAAAAAGATACCATATGTTCACTCTGTATCTCTCATAATTTTATAAACTGCTGTCCTCTTCTACCACTTCAGAACAAATGAGCCAAGTTTGTCCAACCGCTCGTTATAGCTCATGTCCTCTAATCCAGGCAGTATCCTGGTAAGCCTCTTCACCTCTCCACCTCTCCAAAGCCTTAACATCCTTCATATAGTGGGATGACCAGAACTGTATACAATACTCCCAATGTGTTCCAACTGGAGTTTTATAAAGCCATTTTATAAAACAAGCAGTCTGCAACCCTTGTTTATTTTTATCCCTTAATCCCCTTACAGCAAAACAACTTTATAGACTCACTATTGAACAGTTCATATGGTCCCAAAGTTCTCTTTTGAGAGGCAGGGTTTCAATTACTGCTTGTAGAAGTGTTTCCAAACTGCTCTCCTAGAAAAACTTTGTCTGATTTTTAGAGTCTGTCTCTCAGTGTGAGTTTATCCTGCTAGGAAAAATATCCATCCTTTCAGTACCCAAAAAATACCTGGAAAATTTTGATCAAGTGACGTCATTACTTACCAATGGAGGCCCTCCATTTGTCACGGATTTGCCAGATGTTGTGTTCTAACTGTCATACACAAGCCAGGTCAGTATGATGACCATTGCCCCGGTCTCTCCATACAGCTGATGAATGCAAAGGAATGGTAGAGACCGAGGACCGATACAGTTCGGCACCAGCGGTGTCACAGGAGTTGCCAGTCAGCATTACGACTGCCTTAGGGACACCAACTCAGGATATTGTCTTGGGGTTTACTCCTGTATCCTTTCCCCATGAGTGGGTATAGCCGCAAGGCAGTGGAGCTTTCAAATCAGAGTTTATCTTCCAGGTGAACTGCCAACCATAGCTGATGAGACCCATCTGCCCAAAGTGACTGGTTTTGCCTTTGACCTTTCTCCTGTCAGCAGAAACTGATCTGCCAGGCTTAATACTTAAGCCAGGTGTGAAAGCCAGGAGCTGGACTCAGATGTTGGAGGCTATTTGAGGTGCACGCCATTGGGAGCACTTAATAGGTAGTAGGAGTTTGTCCCCACTACCATCCCCGGCTATAAAAACCTGAAGGGATCACTTACCCATCAAAGCCCAGCTTACATTCGGTTTATCTGCACTGCAGTCCTTCCAGTAAATCTTTCCAAAGGTGTGGGGCACTAATTTATTCAGATCACCCCAGGTATAATCTAACCAGGGCTTAAACACATCAGATACTGCAGATGCTGGAAGTCCCAATAACACAGACAAAATGCTGGAAGAACTTAATGGGTTAGGCAGCATCTATGAAAATGAATAACCAGTTAAAGTTTCGGGCCAAAATCCTTCATCTGGAATGAAGGCAAAGGGAGAAGAGGTGGGGGCAGGGGAAGGAGGACAAGCTGGAAGGTGATTGGTTAAAACCAGGTGGGTTAAAGTTAGAAGCTGAGAGATGATAGGTAGAAAAGGTAAAGAACTGAAGAAGGAATCTGATAGGAGAGGAGAGTGGACCATGGGAGAAGGGGAAGAAGGAAGGGTGCAGGGGTAGGTGATAGGTAGGTTAAGAGAAGAGGTAGGTAGCCAAGTGGGAATGAAAGAAGAGGAAAAAGAAAAGAAAAAAAATGCCAGAAGGAGAAGTTGATGCTCATGCTATCAGAATGGACGCTACCTAGATAGAATATGAGGTGCTACTCCTCCCACCAAAGACTGGCCTCATCGTTGCAGAAGAGGAAGCCATGGACTGACATGAGCCAGGGCTTTACGTGAAAGAAATACTGGATTTTCCAGTGGACAGTGTCAATTACAATACGGCAGTGTAGGTTATTAAATATTTATTTTTATTACTCTGACAAATCATTTCCAGTTAAGAACATACGAGGTAGGATCCATAGTCAACTGTGTGATTTTATAAGCTTGCCCTGACATTCAAAGTTCAACAACTTTATTATCAAAGAACTTATACCTTATGCAGCCCTGATTCATTTTCTTACAGGCACTTACAGCAGAATACAGGACTGCAATAGAATTTATGAAAAACTATACATTAGCAAGGACTGGCAGATAACCAGTGTGCAAAAGAAGATGAATCAAACGAATAAGAAAAATTAATACTGAGAATAATTAATTATTAAATAATTAATACTGATAATGCCGGAGGTGTAGAGTTCTGGAAAATGAGTTTAGCTTTGAGGTGAGTGAAGTTATTTGAACCAGTACAGAAGCCTGATGGTTGATGGGTAATAACTGTTCCTGAACCTGGTGGCGTGGCTTTGAAAGCTCCTGTACCTCCCGCCTGATGATAGTTGTGCAAAGAGAGTATGGCCTTGATAATGGGGTCCTTGATGATGGACGCTGCTTTCTTGTACCAGGGCTCCTGTAGGTGGGGAGGGCTTTGCCTCTCATAGACTAGGCTACATCCACCTCTGTCTGTAGACTTTTCCATTGCTAGGCTTTGGTGTTTCCATAACAGGTCATGACACAATCAGTCAGGATACTCTCCACTGGGCAGCTATAGATGTTTATAAAAGTTTTAGATAACATGGCTAATCTATGCAAACTTCTAAGGAAGTGGAGGTGCTGTAGAGTGATGGTATTTATGTGCTAGTCCTAGGACAGATCCTCTGATATGATAATGCCAAGGAAATAAAAGTTAATGACCACCTCCACCTCCATTCCCCTCTGATTTCTTCCTCCTGTAGTCAACAATTTTTGGTTTTGCTGACCTTAAGTGAGAGGTTGTTGTTATAGCAACACTCAACCAGATAGACATAACTAGTGTCAGTGTAGATAGTTAAATATCCATTTTTGCTACTTTGTCAATTTTTTTCAGTCAGGAATGAGTGAAATAGGCTCCATAGTCAAAGACGTGATCCTACAAACCTTCTCTGACGTTCAACCACAGTACAGGCCACCACTGGGCCTCCAAACTTTGGCCCTGGACTCTCAAATGCAGACGTCAATGTCGAGTCCCTGACCCAGACCCGTAGATTCGACCTTCAGGCCTCTCAGAATGATCAGCTCAGAAGAGAGAAAGAGATGGGAACACACAGGTGGTTATACACGTCCTTAGAGTAAAACTGAAATCCATCTTATGCCGTAAGACCAACAGACAATGGAGCAGAATTAGGCCATTTGGCCCATCAATCTGCTCTACCATTTGATCATGTTGGATTTATAGTCCCTCTCAATCCTGCCTTCTCCCAGTAACCTTAGACACCCTGACAAGTCAATAACATATCAACCTCTGCTTTAAATATATTAATTGATTTGGCCTCCACATCTTTGGCAATTAATTCCACAGATTCACCTCCCTCTGGCTGAAAAAACTCCTGCTCACCTCTGTTCTAAATGGACAACCTTCTGAGACTGTGTCCTCTGGTCCTAGACTCACCTACTATAGGAGACATCCTCTCCATGTCCACTCTGTATAGTCCTTTCAAATCTTCGATAGATTTCAATGAGATCTGCCCTCTTCCTTCTAAACTCCAGTGAGTACAGACCCAGAGCCAGCAAATGCTCCTCATACGTTAACCCTTTCTTTCCCAGGTTCATTCCCCTGAATCTCTACTGAACTGTCTCCAACTCCAGCAGATCCTTTCTGAGAAAAACGACCCAAACTGCTCACAATACTTTGCATGGTCTGACAAATGCCTTGTAGACTTCGCCATCACATCTTCGCTTTCATATTCTAGTCCTCTTGAAATGAATGGTGACATTGCAAAGGCTTATCATCAAATCAAACATCCCTTCCTAATTTCCCACTCACCAGGTATGGCCTGGTCACCCACGTTTGTGGAATAGTCAGTGCTGCCTGTTGTCTGCATATGTGTGTGTACAGGAATGGGTCAAGTACATGGAGAGGTATTGGCTGGAGTGGGAATTCCCATACATGGAGAGGTATTGGCTGGGGTGGGAATTCCCATACAGGGAGAGGTATTGTCTGGAGTGAGAATTCCCATACATGGAGAGGTATTGGCTGGAGTGGGAATTCTCATACAGGGAGAGGTATTGTCTGGAGTGAGAATTCCCATACATGGAGAGGTATTGGCTGGAGTGGGAATTCTCATACAGGGAGAGGTATTGGCTGGAGTGGGAATTCCCATGCTGGGAGAGGTATTGGCTGGAGTGGGAATTCTCATACAGGGAGAGGTATTGGCTGGGGTGGAAATTCCCATACAGGGTGGGGTATTGGCTGGAGTGGGAATTCTCATACTGGGAGAGGTATTGGCTGGAGTGGGAATTCTCATACAGGGAGAGGTATTGGCTGGAGTGGGAATTCCCATACAGGGAGGGGTATTGGCTGGAGTGGGAATTCCCATACAGGGAGAGGTATTGGCTGGAGTGGGAATTCTCATACAGGGAGAGGTATTGGCTGGAGTGGGAATTCCCATACATGGAGAGGTATTGGCTGGAGTGGGAATTCTCATACAGGGAGAGGTATTGGCTGGAGTGGGAATTCCCATACAGGGAGAGGTATTGGCTGGGGTGGGAATTCCCATACTGGGAGAGGTATTGGCTGGAGTGGGAATTCTCATACAGGGAGAGGTATTGGCTGGAGTGGGAATTCCCATACTGTGAGAGGTATTGGCTGGAGTGGGAATTCCCATACTGGGAGAGGTATTGGCTGGAGTGGGAATTCTCATACAGGGAGAGGTATTGGCTGGAGTGGGAATTCTCATACAGGGAGAGGTATTGGCTGGAGTGGGAATTCCCATACTGTGAGAGGTATTGGCTGGAGTGGGAATTCTCATACATGGAGAGGTATTGTCTGGAGTGAGAATTCCCATACAGGGAGAGGTATTGGCTGGAGTGGGAATTCTCATACAGGGAGAGGTATTGGCTGGAGTGGGAATTCCCATACTGGGAGAGGTATTGGCTGGAGTGGGAATTCTCATACAGGGAGAGGTATTGGCTGGAGTGGGAATTCCCATACTGTGAGAGGTATTGGCTGGAGTGGGAATTCTCATACATGGAGAGGTATTGTCTGGAGTGAGAATTCCCATACAGGGAGAGGTATTGGCTGGGGTGGGAATTCTCATACAGGGAGAGGTATTGGCTGGAGTGAGAATTCCCATACATGGAGAGGTATTGGCTGGAGAGGGAATTCCCATACAGGGAGAGGTATTGGCTGGGGTGGGAATTCTCATACAGGGAGAGGTATTGGCTGGAGTGGGAACTCTCATACAGGGAGAGGTATTGTCTGGAGTGAGAATTCCCATACAGGGAGAGGTATTGTCTGGAGTGAGAATTCCCATACAGGGAGAGGTATTGGCTGAGGTGGGAATTCCCATACAGGGAGGGGTATTGGCTGGGGTGGGAATTCTCATACAGGGAGAGGTATTGGCTGGAGTGGGAATTCCCATACTGGGAGAGGTATTCGCTGAGGTGGGAATTCTCATACAGGGAGAGGTATTGGCTGGGGTGGGAATTCCCATACAGGGAGGGGTATTGGCTGGGGTGGGAATTCTCATACATGCATCGGGGGTGGAGGGGGTGAGTTCCTGTGCAATCTGGGTGAGAGGTGTGTGTCAGCTGCATGGAGAGATTACCATTTCCCTCACAGTGACAGCAGGAATAGTTTTGCTCCCTGGTTTCTTCACCATTGCAGACCCATGGAGACCCAAAGAATCAGGTTTAATATTAGATTAGATTCGACTTTATTGTCATTGTGCCAAGTACAGATACAAAGCCAGTGAAAAGCAATTAGCATCTAACCAGAAGTGCAAAAGAATAGTGTTGTTTACAAAATAACTGTGAATAAAAAGTAAGTGCTACAGCACACAAATATAAAAGTACTGAGACAGTACAATATGGGTGCAATACTGCTTAGCGCTGTGATGTGAGGTTCAGCAGGGTCACAGCCTCAGGCAAGAAGCTCTTCCTGTGCCTGCTGGTGTGGGAGTGGAGGCTCCTGTAGCGCCTACCGGATGGGAGGACAGTAAACAATCCATGGTTAGGGTGAGATGCATCCTTGATAATGCTTTTCACCCTGCCCAGGCAGCGTTTATGGAAGATGTTCTCAATGGTGGGGAATTGGGTGCTGGTAATCCACTGAACAATTTTCACCACCCACTGGAGTGCTTTGCGGTCGGATACGGGACAATTGCCATACCACACTGAGATGCAGTTGGTGAGCATGTTATCAATGGTACAATGGTAAAAGTCCATCAGTATCCTGGGACAGAAGGGAGCTTTCTTGATGCTCCGCAGGAAATAAAGGCGCTGTTGCACCTTTTTGATCAGGATGAAGGAGTTCAGGGACCAGGTGAGTTCCTTGGAAATATGGACACCAAGGAATTTGAAGTTTGATATACGCTCCAGTGCAGCTTCGTTGATGTAGATGAGGACATGAGTGTGGTTCCTAGCATGCCTGAAATCCACAATGATCTCCTTGGTGTTCTGGGTGTTAAGGGCCAGGTTGTTGTTGGCACACCATGCGGCCAGGTGTTGGACCGTGAGCATATCACAAGCATATGTCATGAAATTTGCTTTGTGGCAACATTACAGTGCAAGGCATAAAAAGTTCAAAGTAAATTTATTATTCAAGTGTGTATATTTATTTATTGATTTGGAGATCCAGTGCAGAACTGGCCCTTCAGGCCAATGAGCTGTGCTGCCCAGGAACCCGCTTATTTAACCAAGCCTTATCACAGGACAACTTACAATGACCAATTAACCTGCTAACTGGCACGTTTTCGGTAGAAACCAGAGCACCTGGAAGAAACCACGGTCGGGGAAGAACGCTCAACTTTCTGACAGATGGTGCTGGAATTGAACTCTGAAGTCCAGAAAGCCCCAGGCATCGCGCTAACCACTATTCTACATATACTTCCATATACCTTCCATATACTACCATATACTTACTTTGTTACGAATTCGTAATGTACTAGCAGCAAGAGATGAAAATTGAGTTGGGTTTTAATATTAAAGCCATTACATTTATTAGCATCTATTCAAAAATATAGAAAATTAAATAAACTACTTTCTTAGAAAGAAGTTAACAGTGTTATGTGTCTATAGCTCCCAAACAGTCAAACTTAGAACCTGTTCTTAACAAATCTTACTTAAGCACGGTCATGAAGAGACAGTTCAGAGAGTCCCAGTCATTCATGAAATAGGAAAGAGGAGAAACTTGTGGATTGACAATGCAGCCACGAGACGATCACAACAAATTCCAAAGATTCCATGGCTAGTGAACGAAGAAACGGTTACCAAAGATCCCAGCCGAGGAATACTGTTCCGAAGTCCACGACGAGCGATTTCACAAAGTGACTGTCATGAAATCCACACCCATGAGTCATATGAATGACAGACACTTCTCCATAATGCACAGTGTGCCGCTGATTAACCCAATCCTGTGGGTTTGGGTAACCATTAGACTTTACCCTTCTCAATCGTGAGCTGTTCCCGGATAGCTCGAAGCCTGCGATCTTCACTCTATCTCTCTTTCCTTCGACTCTCAACTCCTTTGACTCCTCTTTTTTGGTCTGCGTTTTGTTTTCTATACCGTCATTATACGTCATCAAGTGACGCTTACAGAAACAAAACTCTGGATTCCCAGCAAAATGAAACTACGGTCATGTGACATCCACGGGAACTGAAACTAAGAAGTCCCAGTAAAACATGAGACGCATTTTCTTGAAGATATTTACAGGAAAAGGAAGCACGATAGAATTTTATGGAAAAATTATATAAAAACAAAGACCGTCAAGCACTAATGTCAAAAGAAGGCAAACGGAGCAAAGTAAATAGAATACTGAGAACATGAGTTGTAAAGAGACCTTGAAAGAGAATGAGTAGGTTGTAGAATCAGTTCAGGGTAGCGGTGAATGAAGTTATCCACACCAGTTCAGGAGAATTAGTACAAGTTACAAAATAAATAAATAGTGAGAAAGAGAAATAATGAGCTTGTGTTCATGGACTGATCAGAAACCTGAAGGTGGAGGGGAAGAAGCTGTAACTAGATTGTTGAGTGTGGCTCCTGTACGATCACCCGATAGCAGAAATGAGAAAGAGGGCTTGTTCCTGTTAGAGAGGGTGCCCCATGATGAACGTCAGCCTTTTGAAGATGTTCTCGATGATGAGGAGGGTTGGATGTGATGGAGCTGACTGAATCTACAAGCCTCTGCAAGCTCTTGCAATCCAATGCATTGGATCTTCTGTACCAGGTTATGGTGCAACCAGTCAGAATGCCCTCCACTATGCATCCATAAAATTTGTGAGAGTCTTTGGTGACATACCAAACCTCGTGAAATTCCAAATGAAGAAGTGCTGATATGCCTTCTTTATCAATGTGTTGAGCCCAAGATAGATGCCACCACCCAGAAACTTGAAGCTGCTTACCCCTATTGAAAACTGCACATGAATGGGATCTAGCTGTTCATGAATGAAAGATTAACGATAGCAGGTAGATGCAGCAGATAAAAAATAGTGAGGGGCGGTGTATATGGATTCATTGTTGGTTCTGAAATATGATGGCGGAGGGAAGAAGCTGTTCCTGAAACATTGAGTGTGTGTCTTCAGGCTCCTGTACCTCCTCCCTGATGGTAGCAATGAGAAGGGGGCACGTCCTGGGCAATGGGGGTCCTTATTGAAGGATGCTGCTTTTCTGCCTTCTGAAAGTGCCCTTGATGATGTGGAGGCAAATTTTGTGTGTGTGTGTGTGTGTGTGTGTGTGTGTGTGTGTGTGTGTGTGTGTGTGTGTGTGTGTGTGTGTGTGTGTGTGTGTGTGTGTGTGTGTGTGTGTGTGTGTGTGTGTGTGTGTGTGTGTGTGTGAGAGAGAGAGAGAGAGAACATACAATTTCCTGGTGGACAGTGGCAGGAATTGAACTCTGAACACTGATCGCTGGCACTGTAAAGTGATTGTGCTAACCACTACACTATCATGCCATTGACTATTTTTCTGACCCTATCTACAAGGTGAAACATTTGAACAGAATTTCAATGATATCTGGAAAAAGAAAAGATTAATGTATGAGCATTTGATGACTTTGGGCTGTACAGTAGGAAGTTTAGAAGAATGAGGGGGATTTCACTGAAACCTATTAAATCTTGAAAGGCCTAGACAGAGTTGATGTGGAGAGGATGTTTACTTTAGTGGGAGACTCAGAGTGAAGGAACATCAATTTAGAACAGAGATGAAGAGGAATTTCGTTAGATTGTTTTTCTGACTTGGAGCATAGATGCTGCATACCCCTCCCATCCATGTACCTATTTTAAGCGTTGAAATGGAACCTGCATCCACCAGTTCCATTGGCAGCTCATTCCGCACTCTCTCCACCCTCTGAATGAAGAAGTTCCCCCTCATGTTCCCCTTAAATATTTCACATTTCACCCTTAACCCATGATCTCATTGTAGTCTCACCCAACCCCAGTGGAAATATCCTGCTTGCATTTACCCTATCTATACCCTTCATCATTTTGTGCACCTCTGTCAAATCTCCTCTCATTCTCCTACACTCCTGGGAATAAAATAACTACCTATTCAACCTTTCCCTGTAACTTAGGTCCTCAAGCCCCAGTAACATCTTTGTAAATTTTCTCTGCATTATTTAAATTCTACTTACATCTTTCCTGTAGCTAAGTCCATGGATTGGAGGGGTAGGAAGATGTATGGACAGGTGCAGATCAATAGGACTAGGCAGAATAACAGCTCATCATGGACTAGATGGGCTGAAAGGCATTTTCTCTGCTGTATTGGTCTATGACTCTATGATTCCTATGACTAGGGTGTCTAGAACCAGGGATCGATACCTCTAAGTATAATTCTGACCATTCAGGCCGTGGGTGAGAAATAAAATTCCTCCCCCTCAGGATTCTCTACCCAAGCTGGACACAGAGGCTCAGTGGCCGAATACACTCAGTGGCCACTTTATTAGGTACACCTGAACACTTACTCATTATGCCAATATCTAATCAGCCTATCATGTGGCAGCAACTTAATGCATAAAAGCATGCTGACATGGTCAAGAGGCCCAGTTGTTGTTCAGATCAAACATCAGAATGGTGAAGAAATGTGATCTAAGTGGCTTTGACTGTGGAATGATTGTTGATACCAGTCGGGGTGTCTCAGAACTGCTCATCTCCTGGGGCTTTCATATACAAAAGTCTCTAGGGTTTATAGAGTACAGTGCAAAAAGCCAAAAAAAACCTTCAGTGATCTGAGGGCAACCACGTCTTGTTAATGAGAGAAGGCAGAGGAAGGTGACAATAACTCAAATAGCTACGTGTTACAACAGTGGTGTGCAGAACAGCATCTCTGAAATCAATGCGTCTATCCTTGAAGTGAATGGGCTGCAGCAACAGAAGATCACGAACATCCACTCAATGCCACTTTTTGAGGTATAGGAAGTTCCTAATAAAGTGGACACCGGCTATATATTAAAGACAGAAATCAATAAATTTCTGAATGCTAAGAAAAATAATGTATATCTGCTCAGAGCAGAAAAGTAAAGATGAGGTTGAAAAACTAGCCATCTAAGAGAATGTTGGAACAGTTAAGGTAGACTGGATGGCCCACTCCGTTCATTTGTTATATAGCCTGGAGAATATTCAGTTCACTAAATTAGGCTGGTGTCTAAAATTAGAATGAGAAATAATGACCATGGAGGTACTTGATGTTTGCCAAAATTGTAAAATATCACACCGCACAACTGGGGAGTCCTCCACACCACTCAGCACATCTACGCAGAACTTTGTCACAGGAAGGCAGCATCCATCATCACAGACCCACACCATCCAGGATATGCTCTCTCCTTGTTGCTGACATCAGGAAGAAGGCACAGGAGCCTCATGACATGCACCACAAGGTTCAGGAGCAGTTATTACCCCTCAATCATCAGGCCCTCAAACTAGAAGGGAGAACTTCACCGAACTTCACTCACTCCAATGCTACACAGATTCCACAACCTATGGACTCAATTTCAAGGACTCTACAACTCATGTTCTTGTTATTTATTGCTTATTTGTTTTTTTTATAGAACATAGAACAGTACAACACATTACAGGCCCTTCGGCCCACAAGGTTGTGCCGACCCTCAAACCCTGTCTCCCATATAACCCCCCACCTTAAATTCCTCCATATACCTGTCTAGTAGTCTCTTAAACTTCACTAGTGTATCTGCCTCCACCACTGACTCAGGCAGTGCATTCCACGCACCAACCACTCTCTGAGTGAAAAACCTTCCTCTAATATCCCCCTTGAACTTCCCTTCCCTTACCTTAAAGCCATGTCCTCTTGTAATGAGCAGTGGTGCCCTGGGGAAGAGGCACTGGATGTCTACTCTGTCTATTCCTCTTAATATCTTATATACCTCTATCATGGCTCCTCTCATCCTCCTTCTCTCCAAAGAGTAAAGCCCTAGCTCTCTTAATCTCTGATCATAATCCATACTCTCTAAACCAGGCAGCATCCTGGTAAATCTCCTCTGTACCCTTTCCAATGCTTCCACATCCTTCCTATAGTGGGGCGACCAGTACTGGACACAGTACTCTAAGTGTGGCCTAACTAGAGACAGACAGACATTATTGATTCCAAGGGAAACTGGGTTTCATTACAGCCGCACCAAGAATTTTATAGAGTTTTATAGAGCTGCATCATTACATCGCGTCTCTTAAACTCTATCCCTCGACTTATGAAAGCTAACACCCCGTAAGCTTTCTTAACTACCCTATCTACCTGTGAGGCAACTTTCAGGGATCCGTGGACATGTACCCCCAGATCCTTCTGCTCCTCCACACTACCAAATATCCTGCCATTTACTTTATACTCTGCCTTGGAGTTTGTCCTTTTAAAGTGTACCACCTCACACTTCTCCAGGTTGAACTCCATCTGCTACTTCTCAGCCCACTTCTGCATCCTATCAATGTCTCTCTGCAATCTTCGACAATCCTCTACACTATCTACAACAGCATCAACCTTTGTGTCATCTGCAAACTTGCCAACCCACCCTTCTACCCCCACATCCAGGTCATTAATAAAAATCATGAAAAGTAGAGGTCCCAGAACAGGTCCTTGTGGGACACCACTAGTCACAACCCTCCAGTCTGAATGTACTCCCTCCACCGTGACCCTCTGTCTTCTGCAGGCAAGCCAATTCTGAATCCACCAGGCCAAACTTCCCTGGATCCCATACCTTCTGACTTTCTGAATAAGCCTTCTGTGTGGAACCTTGTCAAATGCCTTACTAAAATCCATGTAGATCACATCCACTGCACTACCCTCATCTATATGCCTGGTCACCTCCTCAAAGAACTCTATCAGGCTTGTTAGGCACGATCTGCCCTTCACAAAGCCATGCTGACTGTCCCTGATCAGACCATAATTCTCTAAATGCCCTTAGATCCCATCTCTAAGAATCTTTTCCAACAGCTTTCCTACCACAGACGTAAGGCTCACTGGTCTATAATTACCCGGACTATCCCTACTACCTTTTTTGAACAAGGGGACAATATTCGCCTCCCTCCAATCCTCCGGTACCATTATTGTGCACAACGAGGACATAAAGATCCTAGCCAAAGGCTCAGCAATCTCTTCCCTCGCCTCGTGGAGCAGCCTGGGGAATATTCCGTCAGGCCCTGGGTACTTAGCCATCCTAATGTATTTTAACAACTCCAACACCTCCTCTCCCTTAATATTAAGAAGCTCCAGAACATCAACCTCACTCATATTGTCCTCACCGTCATCAAATTCCCTCTCACTGGTGAATACCGAAGAGAAGTGTTCATTGAGGACCTCGTTCACTTCCACAGCCTCCAGGCACATCTTCCCACTTTTATCTGTAATTGGTCCTACCTTCACTCCTGTCATCCTTTTGTTCTTCACATAATTGAAGAATGCCTTGGGGTTTTCCTTTACCCTACTCACCAAGGCCTTCTCATGCCTCCTTCTTGCTCTTCTCAGCCCCTTCTTAAGCTCCTTTCTTGCTACCCTATATTCCTCAATAGACCCATCTGATCCTTGCTTCCTAAACCTCATGTGTGCTGCCTTCTTCCACCTGACTAGATTTCCCACCTCACTTGTCACCCATGGTTCCTTCACCCCACCATTCTTTATCTTCCTCACCGGGACAAATTTTCTTCTTTTTGTATTTGCACAGTTTGTTGCCTTTTGCACATCAGTTGTCTCACCATCCTACTGGGTGTGGTCTTTTATTGACCCTATTTGTTTCTTTGTATTTAATATGAATTCCCACAAGAAAATGAATCTCAGGGTTGTGTATGGTTACATAGATGTTCTTTGATAATAAATTTACTTTGAAGTTAATATCCTTTTGTGGAGGAAGTCAGCCATCGTTACCCAGTCTGATGATTGGTACTTAACCTCTCTCTACACTGGTCACCCGTTCCAGCTAGTTCTAAGCAATGTGTACACTGACCATGAAAGGTTAACGGTTACAGAGCGAACAAACACCATAGGTCCAGAAACCCGAAGAAGATTTTTAAAATTTATTTTATTTTTATTTAGAGATACAGCCAATGAGTGGCTCCGCGCAGCAACCCACCTATTTACTGTAGCTGTATTAGCATAGCACTAACTGCTAAGCAACTGTGGCGCCTGAATGTTGGCTTAATTAACATTGCTCAGTTCATTGCCCGAACCATGAATTTGATTTCCCTTGGGATAAAAGCACTAATTGACTTCGTTTCTTAGGCCTAACATCAAAGGAAATGTTTAAGAATCTTTGAAATTGCGTGCCGCAGTGGTGGGGGCACAGTTTTCTAGCCTCAGTCTCCTCCTACTCACAGTTTCCTTTGTTCGTGTAGTCTGTTATGACATTCCATCATAATTAAAATCCATTTGCAAAAGAGCTGGCACAAAATTGAGTTACAGGGCATGTGGTTTCCAGGGAGCTGATGCTGAAAGGAGATTATCGGACGATTTGATTTAGCTTGGAAGATGAATGCTGACATTAATGAGGATTGAAAGGAGACATCGCCAAAAAGGTGAACTATGTAGGGAAGCTAGCCAATGATATTTAAGTGTATGTATAAAGTTTATTTCAGATATATAAAGAGTAAAATAGAGATGGGAGTAGAGACCGACTGCTGGAAAATGACACTGGACTAATGAGGGACAAGCTTAAGCATTTTGCGTCAGTTTTCACTGTGGAAGACACTTCAAGAGTGTCAGGGGCAGAAGTGAGTGTTGTTGGTTTTATTAAGCAGAAGATGCATGGGCACTGAGAAGTCTAAAGCTAGATAAGTCACCTGGATCAGATGGCGTACACTCCAGGGTCTGAAAGAGGTGGCTGAAGAGATTGTGGAGGCATTAGTAATGATTTTTCGAGAATCACTAGATTCTGGAATTGTTCCTGAGTGGAAAATTGCAAATATCACACACTCTTTAAGAAGGGAGAGAGGCAGAAGGAAGGAAATGATAGGCCAGTTAGCTTGACCTCAGTAGTTGGGAAGATGTTGGAGTCTATTATTAAGGAGAGGTTTTGGAGTACTAGGAGGCACATGACAAAGTAAGCCAAAGTTAGCGTGTTTTTCTAAAGGGGAATTATTGCTGACAGATCTTTTGGAATTCTTTGAGGAAATTACAGAGAGGATAGACAAAGGATAGTGGATGTTGTTTATTTGGATTTTCATGAGGCCTTTGACAATGTGCCACACATGAGGCTGTGTAACAAAATAAAAGCCCATGGTATTACAAGGAAGGTACTAGCCAGGATAGGATATTGGCTGACTGGCAGGAGGCAATGAGTGGGGATAAAGGAGGCCTTTATGGTTGGCAGACAGTGACTACTGTGTGCCACAGGGTTTGGTGTTGAGGCACCTTTATGTTCCTTTGGAGGAAGGAATTGGTGGCTTTGTGTCCAAGTTTGGGGAACATATGTGGAGGGGAATGCAGTGTGAGTAAGTAAGTTAGTAATGGCAATGCTGCCATTGGTGAAGGTTTAGAAGGAGGTTCATGAGAATATCCAAGGAATGAAAGGGTTAACATCTGAGGACCATTGGATGCCTCTGGGCCTGTATTCGCTGGAGTTTAGAAGAATGTTTGGGGGGGGATCTCATTGAAACCTATTGAATATTGAAAGGTATATATAGAGTGGATGTGGAGAGAATGTTTCCTACAGTGGGGGAGTCTGGACCAGGGGGTACAGATAGAATAGATGAGGAGAGGATGTTTCCTAATGTGGAGGACTCTGGGATCTGAGGGCACAGCCTCATTATAGAAGAACAACCCTTTATAAAAGAGATGAAAATAAATTTCTTGGAACCTAAGGAATTTATTGCCACAACCAGCTATGGAGGCCAAGTCATTGGGTGTATTTAAGGCAGAGGCTGATAGGTTCATGATGAATCAGGGTGTCAGAGGTTACTGGGAGAAGGCTGGAGGATGGGCTTAAGAGGGAAGGTGAATCAGTTATGATGGAATGCCAGAATGTACTAGATGGGCCAAATAGCCTATTTCTGCTCCAATATCATGTCTTATGTTTGAGTCCCTGGCTTACTTTACCCACAGGGCCAGCTTAGATCAGGAAGTAAACTGAAACTATCTTCTGCCTCAATGCCATAACCTGAACTCTTCCCCACCCCTCTCAACATCCACCACCATCCAGGCCATGCTCTCTTTTCACTGCTGCCATTGGGAAGAATGTGCAGGAGCCTCAGGTCCCACACCACTAGGTTCAGGAACAGTTATTACCACTCAACCATCAGGCTCCTGAACCAGAGGGGATAACTTCACTCAGCTTCACTCACCCCAGCACTGAACTGTTCCCACAATTGATGGACTCACTTTTAAGAACTCTAAAACTCATGTTCTGTACTTTTAAGACTTACTTATTATTATTATTCTCTTTACTTCTTTATGTATTTGCATAGTTCGGTGCCTTTTGCACATTGACAGTCCATCTCTGCTGAGTGTGTTTTTTCATTGATTCTGTTGTTTGAATTTCTATTTAGTGTGAATGCCTGCAAGAAAGTGAATCTCAGGGTTGTATATGGTGACATATATGTAACTTAGACACTAAATTTACATAGAACTTTGAAACCCACCCACCCCTTAGCAAATAAAGACTTGCTTCAACTTCTGAAGTTAGATATTTGCATAACAATGAACCAATATTTCTCAGTGATTATTCCTCAATGTATTCTGGCAAAAATCAACAATAAAATCATAAACCAGGGTTGATTTCTCTGTCCAACATGAAGAATGATTTCCATGGCTGTCCTCCATTCTGTCAGAAGATAGTGTGTTTTAAGATTGGTGCTTTGCCACAAGTTAATTGACACAAGATATGTTAGGGCTCTTCTAGTCCACACACTTGTTCCTTAGACGTGCGCACTCTTGGCGTGTGTTGCGTTCATCATGGAGGAGGACCCCTGTGAAGCAAAATAATATCGGTTCTCTGGTGGCTCTGGTGAAGGGCCAGTGCAGCAGGCAATCACCGCTCCTCCAAACAGGCAGAGGCCTGTGCCTATCCAGCCCAGGAAGAGTGAATAGCCAAAGTTGAGGAGGTACTCTGCTTTGTGAACTCCCACTGGAAACCAGATGGTGGCTACTGCTGAACAGATTGCTGGAAGATACAAAAAAGAAAGTCTTGCAATTAACGAGGCCACTGTTACCGTCTTTACCTCAACTTTTAATTTTTTTAAATTTAGAGATACAGCATGGTACATGTCCTTTTGGCCCAATGTGCCCATGTTGGCCTCAGTAGCATGGCAGTTGAGTGTGATGCTATTACAGCTGAGGGTGTCAGAGTTCGGAGTTCAGTCCTGCCGTCGTCTGTAAGGAGATTGTACACCCTCCCCATGGAATGCGTGGGTTACCTCCCACAGACATTGTAAATTGTCCTGTGATTGGGATTGTCAGGGGTTGCTAGGTGGTGCAGCTCCGAGGGCTGGAAGGGCCTGATGTGTACTATATCTCTAAATCAGGGGTTCCCATCCTGGGGTCCACGGACCCCCTGGTTAATGGTAAGGGTCCATGGCATAAAAAAATGTTGGAACCCCTGCTCTAAATAAATAAAATTAATGGAGCACTGTCACTGTCTTTAATATAAATTCTTATTTTTTTTAATAATTTGGAGATACAGCATGGCCAATTACACCCATGTGGCCAATTAACCCACCAACCTGTACATCTTTGGAATGTGGAAGGAAACCAGGGCTTTTGGAAGAAACCCACAAGGTCACAGGGAGAACGTACAAACTCCTCACATACACTATAAAACGAAGCGCCACTGTGCAGCCCCAAAGTGAGAGAATCAGAGTCAAAGAGCAAGGCAGCACCGATACAGGCCATTCAGCCCAACCATTCCATGCCAACCATGATGCCCACTCAGCTGGTCCCAATTTCCTGCCCAGCCCCTCTATCTAACTATCCAAGTGTTTCCTAAATGATACTATTGTACCTGCCTCAACCACTTCCTCTGGCAGCTCATTCCACATACTCACCACCCTCTGTGAAAATGTTACTCCTCAACTCCTTAATAAATCTTTCCCCTCTTACCATAAACTGAAGCCCTTAGCTTTGGTCTTCCCTACCCTGGGGAAGACTGTAACCGTCCCTATTTCTCATAATGTTAAGCACATCTGTAAGATTTCTCCTCATTTCCCTACATTAAGGGTTAAAAACCGAGCCTGGCCAACCTCCCCCTGTAACTCAGGCCCTCTCATTAACTTCAGGAAGGCAAGAACTACCAAACAAGCTCCACTAGTTACAAATGGTGAGGTAGTGGAGACGATCTCCAGTTTCAAGATTTTGGTGATGAACATCATCGAGGAGCTCTCTTTGTCCATCAACACAACCTCAATAGTAAGGAAGGCAGTGACTATACTATCTAAGGAGAGCTAATCTGCCCCCAAAATTGCCAGCCATTTTTATCGATGTGCAATTGAGAGCACACTGACATATGGAATGACGTGTGGTACTCCAGCTGCAGTAAGACAGACCGCGAGGCACTCCAAAGGGTGAGTAGGATGGCTCAGCACATCACTGGGACTCAACTACAGGACCTGGAGGCAATCTACAACTCCCAATGCCTAGTTTGTGCTCGTAACATCATTAAAGACCCATCCTATCCTGGACACTGTCTGTTCAATCTCCTGCCATCTGGTAGGAGATACAGGAACATCTTAGCCAAGACAGTAAGATGAAAAACACCTTCTTCCTGAGGGCTGTTGTGCAGCTGAATAATGCCACACCCCACTTGCCAATGGCCTTTGAGTGCTATGGACTGGAGCAGCACTGCAATCTTGTCCACTTGTGCAATAACAATAAAGTTCTATTCTAATCTATTCTCAAGTCCTGGTGACATCCTAATAAATCTGTACTGGACACTTTTCAGTTTACCCACATCTCTCTGGGGACAGACTGTTACTGCCCACCTTACCTCTGCCCCTTACGATTGTGAATGTTTCTACACTGTGCCCTCCTCACTCTTACTTTAAAAGAATTATCAAAGAAAGACCTAGTTCAGATGCCCCACTGCAATGAAATCCCATTGAACTGAAGTGCCCTCTTTTCCATTCTACTTTCCGTAGAAATACAGGATGCACCATTGACATACATACAAACACAGACAAAATGCTGGAGGAACTCAGCAGGTGAGGCAGCTCCTATGGAAATAAATAAACAGTCAAAGCTTCAGGCTGAAATTCTTCACCAGGACCTGATGAAGGATCTTGGCCCAAAATGTCTACTGTTTATTCCTCTTAATGGATACAGCTTGTCCGGCTAGTTCCTCCAGTATCTTGAGTGTGTTATTCTGGATTTCCAGCATCTGCAGAAACTCTTGTCTGGTTAGGAAGTACCGTTGCCAGTCTCAAAGAGTGTCACCATAAACTTATAAGATTTAAAGATTAGCTTCATTTGCCATGTGTACATTGAAACATCATGAAAAGCCTTGTTTGCATCAAATCAAATCACCGAGGATTATGCTGGGAACCCTGAAAATGTTACCAAACTTCCACGCTAACATAGCATGCCAACAACTCACTAACACAGACTGTATTTCTTTGGAGTGTGGGAGAAACCCGGAGGAAACTCACACGATCGCAAGGAGAATGTACAAGCTCTTTGAGGGATTGAACCAGGCTTGCTGGCACGCTAACAGTGTTATACTAGCTGCTACAGCCCTGAATTAGCCACTCCCACCCAGGGTAAAAATATCGGCTGTTCACTAGATCATATACACTGCCATCAAGCCACCTCTCATCTGCTTTCATTTTGAAGAGAAAAGTCCTCGTTTGCTCAGTGTGTGCTCTCTAATCCTGGCAGAATCCTGGTATGAACAAATGAATGAATTGACTTTATTTCTTACATCCTTCGCGTACATGAGCAGTAAAATTCTTTAAGTTACGTCTCCATCTAAATGTGCAATGTGCAATCATAGTAATTTATAATAATCCTACAGGCCCTTTTTACACACCTGTCTTTGTAAATGTCCTGAATCATGGGAAGTTCACAACTACAGATGTGCTGGGCTGTCTGCACCACTCTCTGCAGAATCCTGCGATTAAGGGAGGTACAGTTCCCATACTAGGCAGTGATGCAGCCAGCCAGGATGCTCTCAATTGTGCCCCTGTAGAAAGTTCTTAGGATTTGGGGGCCATACCAAACTTCTTCAACCGTCTGAGGTGAAAGAGGCGTGAGGTCTTTGTACAGACCATGTGAGATCTTCGGTGATGTGGATGCCGAGCAACTTGAAGCTGTTTACCTTCTCAATCCCAGATCCATTGATGTCAATAGGGACTAGCCTATTGTATCTTCATTCCTCCTGTAGTCCACAACCAGCTCCCTTGTTTTTGCAACATTGAGGGAGAGGCTTTTTTATTGAGACCACTGCGTCAGAGAGATGACTTCTTCCCTGTACGCTCTTTGTTATTGTTTGAGATTAGGCCAATCAATGTAGCGTTGTCGGCAAATTTAATTAGCAGATTGGAGCTGTGGGTGGTGATACAGTCATGGGTAAACAGAGAGTAAAGGAGGGGACTCAATGCACAGCTCTGAGGGGCTCCAGTATTGAGAGTCAGAGGGTTGGAGGTGGGGACTCGTACAACCTGCTGGCAATCTGACAGATTGTCCAGGATCCAGCTGAACAAGGCAGGGTCAAGGCCGAGGTCTCTGAGCTTCTTGTCGAGCCTGGATGGAACAATGGTGTTGAATGCTGAACTGTTGTCCAAGAACAGCATTCTCGCATAAGCATCCTTCTTCTCCAGATGTATGAGGACGGTATGTAGGGCAGTGGCTATTGTGTCATCTGTTGTGTCAGTAGGCGAATTGTAGGGTGTTCAGTTTGGGTGCTGGTGAGCTGCAGATGTAATCCTTGACCAGCCTCTCAAAGCATTTGCTTATTATTGAGGTGAGTGGGACAGGACTCTAGTCATTCAGGCATGTTACCTTGGTCTTTTTTGGTACAGGGACAATGGTGGATAATTTGAAGCAGGAGGAGGGAGAGATTTGAAGCACTGGGAGATGGAGAGATTAAAAATGTCAGTAAACACACCTGCCAGTTGTGCTGCACACATCCTAAGTATTCACCCTGGGATGCTGTTTGACCCCGCAGCCTTGCGACTGTCCACTCATTGGAAACATCTGCGTACCTCAGCCTCGGAGATGACCAGGGTGCAGGTACGAATCTTCCATGTCCTTCCTCTAATGAGGTGACCTGATCTGAACACAAAACTCCCACGATGGTCTACCCTGGGTTTTACAGAGCTGCAAGAATACCTCACGGCTCTTGAGCTCAAATCCCAAACAATGAAGGCCAACACACCCTATGCCTTGTTAACAGTCCGACTAAACTGTGAGGCAACTCTGAGGGAACCATGGACATGGACCCCCAGATCCCTCTGCTCCTCCACACTGCTAAGATTCCTGCCCTTAACCCTGTATTCTGCCTTCAAGTTCAATTGTGGTTCAGCCGAATAGGGAGTACGATAGGACCTAGCTCATTCAGAGTCCATGGGATTGGAGTTCCCTGTCACGCGGATCAGATAGTAACTCGCTTACCCAGCAGAATGAGGAGGAAAGCACCCAGCAGGGATCGCTTGTGCTTGGAAGAATGGTTTTCAGCTCCGAGACGCATGCACGGTGATGCCATCAGCAAGAGGAGAACGGCGGGCAGTCCCAGGATGGAGGCAGTGATCATCAGGGCACGGCTGGCCTGCAGGTAGGCTGCACCAGGAAAGAGAAAACAGAATTTTAGTAGGAGATCGCAATCCCCGTAATTCAATACACCCGTGAGAAATGCATCTAGCTGCAGCTTCTAACAACTTGCGTTCAGGAGTTGGAGCTGGAACTGTATGAATTCCAGATCATTCGGGAGGCTGACGGGGTGACAGATAGGACATATAGAGGTGCAGGACACAGGAAACTGGGTGACAGTCAGGAAGGGGAAATGGGTTAAAGAGCCAGTGCAGAGTACCCCGTCACCATTCCTCTCAAAAACAGGTACTTTGGATACTGTTGGCAGAGGTAATCAGAGAAAAGTCACAGTGTTGGGTCTCTGGCACTGGTTCTGGGTCTGTGACTCAGGTGGGGGAGTAGAGGCACGCTATGGTGATAGGGAATTTGTTAGTTAGGAGGCTCTGTGGATGAGAATGAGATTCCCGGATTATATGTTGTCTTGCAGGTGCCAGGGTCTGGGATATCTCGGATTGAGTTCTCAGCATTCTTAAGTGGGAGGGTGAACAGCCAGAGGTCGTTGTCCATGCAGGTTCCAATGACACTGGTAGGATGAGTGACGAGGTTCCACAAAGGGAGCTCAGGGAGTTAGGTGAAAAGCTAAAGGACCTGTGCACGTGCCAAAGCACTTTTTAAAATATAGCCAATGACTCAGCATCCACATCCATCTGTGGTAATGAACTTTACAGATTCACAACTTGCTGAAGTGCTTTGTGCGGTCATATAAAATCCAACATAGGACCCTTTCCAGTTTGCCTAATGCTCAACTTGATTCATTGATGATGCTATAGCCTCTCCATCCTATCCCACCTCAAAAATAATGTTTTGTAGACCAGGATGTTGTTCATCGACTTCAGACAGTTTTTAACACGGTCATCCCAGAGATTCTGGTGGTAAACCATCCTCATTGGGACTCAATACCCTCTCTCTAACTGGATCTTGGTCTTCATGATGAAAAGATCTCAGTCAGTCTGAGTTGGCAGCAACGTCTCAAGCTCCATCACGCTGAGCATTGGTGCCCCCGCTCCCCCCAGGGCTGTGTGCTCAGTCCACTGCTGACTCACAACTACACTGATCCAGCACAAACCACATCATCAAATTTGGGGATAACACAACAGTGGCTAGTGTTATGAAGGATGAACAGCTCTGATGGGCAGAAGGGTGCAGAGTTGCCCATGTCCCCCCCCCCCCCCCACCTCGGGAGAATCGCAAACCGTTACTGTTGCTATGCTGCTAATGAGGGAGAGAGAGAGATGTAACAGGAAACATGCTGGAATTGGAACATCTGCTACAGGTAAGAGAGAGATTAAGCAGGGGAGAGAGACTTGTTGATTCACCATATTATGACTTCTGAGAGGGTTGTTTATCTTGTACCATTCTGCTCATTAAAATTCCTCCGTGGACAGCCGGAGTGTGCTGGATTGATGGACACAGCCATTCAAAATTGATTGACAACTGAGACCCCGTGAGTAGGGATAAAAGTGAGGTCTGGGGAGACACCCCTCAGACACACCAGGAGACACACGATTGAGCACTGCTTGAGTGTTGGAACCCACGTGAAGGTGTGGGGCATCTGAGACCGAACAAGGGATCGGTCAGTTTAACTCACAGTGTTATAGCAGGGCCGGTGGGGGCTTGTGTGTGTGTCCACTCATGCCAGAGTGACGAGTCCACCACAGAAGAACGGTCTAGCTGAAGGACAGAGGGGTCATACCTGAATGGCCACAACAGAACGATGGATCAAGAACATGAAGGAAGGTTTGCCTGCCTGTAGCTGTTACTGCTCGCTCTCTCTCTCTCTCCAATGATTACAACACAACAACCAACATCTACCTAAGCACGTATGAACTGAACTGAACTTTATACATAAATGACAATTCATTATCCCCTAGACATCGATAGAGCTTGTTTATTATTGATTATTATTATCCCCACATTTTTAGGTTTATTATTACTAACGTGTATTATCTATACATTTGCATTATTGATATTGATTTGTGTATTTTACTAATAAACACTTTTGAATATAGTACCACCAGACTCCAACGGATTCTTCTATCTTTGCTGGTCAGACACCCAGTTACGGGGTACGTAACACTGGCTTCATCAGTAACAATAATGAGCAAGCATACGGAGAGGTGGCACAGAGTTCTGTCAAATGGTGTGAGAACAATAACCCAAGTCCCAACGTGCACAAGAGAGATGATTGTGGACTTCAGGAAGGCACAGGTCGACACATCGATACTTCTGCCCTGGATAGAGTGAAGAGATCAAAGTTCCTTGGTCTGCAGATAACAGACCCTCAACACCTCTTAACTAGTCAAGAAGGCACAGCAGCGTTTACATTTTCTGAGGAGACTGAGGTGTGCAAGGTTCTGCACCTTACTCTATCAACTTTCTATAGGAGCACTGTTGAGAGTGCCCTGCCTGATTGCATCATTTCGTGGTACGGAAACTGCAAGGTATCAGACCGCAAGACCCTACAGAGGACAGTGAAAATCACCAAGCGGATCACTGGGGTCTTCCTCCCCCCATTTGTGACATTTATCAGGGGTGTTGCTGACAAAGGGCCCAAAGCATCACTGGGGATTTACACCACCCATCCATAATCTCTTTGACCCACTACCGTCAGGAAGGAGGTTCAGGAGCATCAGGACTGGGACTGTCAGACTGGGTAACAGCCTCTTCCCTCAGGCTGTGAGGCTAATGACTACCCTGCCACCACCGAGGTCTCATCACAGGGACAGTGAGATGTTTACTGTTTACTGTTCTGTTTATTGTTTACCTGTACTGCACTTTACTACATACATTTTGAATGATATTTTATTATCTTATTTATAGTATAATATTTTGTTTTACATGCTGTGTGTGATAGAGTCAAAGTCATAGAGAAGTATAGCACAGAAACATGCATATTGGACCATCTAGTCCATGGTGAAACCATTTAAACTGCCTGTTCATAGCGACCTGCACCAGGACCGGAGCTCTCCGTATCCCTCCTATCCATGTACCTATCCAAACCACTCTTAGATATTGAAATTGAACTCGCATGCACGCTTGTGCTGGCTCTCACCACCAACTGTGGAGGAATTTCCCCTTAAACCTCTCACCTTTCACCCTTAAGCTATGACCTCTGGTTGTGGTCCCACCCAACCTCATCCCATCTTCTGCAGTCAGTACGTTGATTTATGAAGACCAATGTGTAAAAGCTTTCTTTAAACCCTACCTACCTGTGTCAGCACCTGCAATGAATTGCAGCATGTACCTGTATTCCCAGGTCCCTTTGTTCTACCACACACCCCAGTGCCCTACCATTCACTGTGTAAGATCTACCCTGGTTGGTCCTACCAAAGTACAAAACTTGCACGTGTCTGCATTAAAGTCCATCTGCCATTTTTCAGCCCAGTTTTCCAGCTGATGCAGATCCCTCTGCAAGGCAAGATAATGTTCCTCACCGTTCATTACACCCCCAGTCTTGGTGTCATCCACAAATTTGCTGATCCAGTTAACACATGATCTTCCAGATCATTGATACTGATGATAAACAATAAAAGACCCAGCACTGATCCCTGTGGCACAACACTAGTCACCGGCCTCCAGTCAAAGAGGCAGCAATCTACTACCACTGCCTGGCTTCTTCCACATAGCCAATTTCCTACCTCATCCTGCATGCTGGGTGATTGAACATTCTCGACTAGCTTCCCATGTGGGACCTTTCAAATGCCTTACTCAAATCCACGTAGACAACATCCACTGCCTTGCCTTCATCTACTTTCCTAGCAAATTCCTCAAAAAACTCTATAAGACTGGCTGGACATGACCTACCACGCACAAATCCATGATGACTATCCTTAATCAGTCCACGTCAATCAAATATTTGTATATCCAGTCCCTTAGAATACCTTCCAATAACTTTCCTACCACTGATGTCAGAATCACCAGCCTATAATTTCCTGGTTTCTGTTTAGAGCCTTTTTTAAAACAGCGGAACAACATTGACTATCCTCCAATCCTCTGGCACCTCTCCTGGCCTAAGGACGTTTTAAATATCTCTGCTAGGGCTCCAGCAATTTCTGCAGTTGCCTCCCATAGAGTCCGAGGATACACCTTGTCAGGCCCTGAGGATTTATCCACCCTGATTTGCATTAGAGGAACAAACACCGCCTCCTCTGTAATCTGTACATGGATATGTTTTGTGGGTGCACCATTGTACAAAGAAACATAGCCCTCTATTTTCCTAAGCTCCATATACCTAACTAATAGTCTCTTAAAAGACCCTATTGTATCTGCCTCTACCACCATCACTGGCAGAGCATCCCACTCACCCACCAGTCTCTGTGTGAAAAACTTAGCCCTGACATCCCCCTTGTATTGACTTCCAAGCACCTTAAAACTGTGCCCTCTCATGCTGTCCATTTCAAGCCTGGGAAAAAGCCTCTGACTATCCACACGATCAAAGCCTCTCATCATCTTATACACCTCCATCAGGTCACCTCTTATCCTCCATCGCTCCAAGGAGAAAAGGTCAAATTCACTCAACCTGTTCTCAAAAGGCATGCTCCCCAATCCAGGCAACATCCTTGTAAATCTCCTCTGCCCTCTCTCAAGAGTATTTACATCCTTCCGGTAGTGAGGTGACCAGAACTGAGCACAGTACTCCAAGTGGGGTCTGACCAAGGTCTTATACAGCTGTAACATTACCTCATGGCTCTTGAATTCATTCTTAACAATGCTGTCAACCTGTGCAGCAGCTTCGAGTGTCCTACGGACATGGACCCCAAGATCTCGTTGATCCTCCACACTGCCAAGGGTCTTACCATTAATATTATATTCTGTCTTCAAATTTGAGTTGCTGAAAGGACCCACTTCACACTTATCTGGGTTAAACTCCATTTGCCTCTTCTCACCTAGGTTCTGCACCCTATCGATGTCCCATATTACCTCTGTCAACACTCCAGACTATACACAACACCCCCAACTTTTGTGTCATCAGCAAACTTACTAACCCACTCTTCTACTTCTTCATCCAAGTAATTTTTAAAAATCACAAAGAGGAGGGGTCCCAGAACAGATTTCTGCAGAACACCGTGGTCACCGTCCTCCATGCAGAATATGAGCTATTTACAGCCTCTCTTTGCCTTCTGTAGACAAGCCAATTCTGGATCCACAAAGCAGGGTTGCCTTGTATCCCATGCCTCATTACTTTCTGAATGAGCCTCACATGGGAAACCTTAATAAATACCTTACCGAAATCCATATACACTACATCCACAGCTCTACCTTCATCAATGTGTTTTGTTACGTCCTCAAATAATTCAATCAGGTTCATAAGGCATATAAAAGAAAGCAGAACAGCTCCTCTACTTCCTCAGGCGTCTGTGGAGATTTGGTGTGTCATCCAAAACCTCGGGAAACTCGGTGGAAAGTATGCAATATGGTTGGTATGGAAACACTAATGCCTTTGAGTGAAAAATCCTACGAAAGGTGGTGGACTCTGCCCGATACATCACAGGTATAACCCTCCTAACCATTGAACACATCTACATGAAGCACTGTCATTGAAGAGTTCATCCATCATCAAAGATCCTCACCACCCAAGCCTTGCTCTCTTCTCACTGCTATCATCAGGCAGAGGTTACAATTGCCTCAGGACTCACGCCACCAGCTTCCAGAACAGGAACGAAGGAGGATGAGAGGTGACCTGATAGAGGTGTACAAGATGATGAGAGGCATTGATCGTGTGGATAGTCAGAGGCTTTTTCCAAGGGCTGAAATGGTTGCTACAAGGGGACACAAGTTTAAGGTGCTGGGGAGTAGGTACAGAGGAGATGTTAGGGGTAAGTTTTTTACTCAGAGAGTGGTGAGGGCGTGGAATAGGCTGCTGGCAACTGTGGTGGAGGTGGATATGATAGGGTCTTTTAAGAGGCTTTTAAATAGGTACATGGAGCTTAGTAAAATAGAGGGCTATAGGTAAGCCTAGTAATTTCTGAGGTAGGGACATGTTCGGCACAACTTTGTGGGCTGAAGGGCCTATATTGTGCTGTAGGTTTTCTATGTTTAACAGTTATGACCACTTGACCATCGGGCTCTTGAACAAAAGGGGATAACTTCATTCATTCTGTTTCTGGTGTTCCATAACCAATGGTTTCACATTGAGGACTCTTTATCTTGTTATTTCATGCTCTCATTATTTATTGCTATTTATTTATATTTGCAATATTTATATGAAGTTTTCCCCTTTGGTTCAAGAGCCTGATCATTGAGTGGTAGTAACTCTTCCTGAATGTGGTGGTGTGGGTCCTGAGGCTCCTCTACCTTCTTCCTGATGGCAGAGTGAGAAGAGAATATGACCTGGATGGTTGTGAACTCCTTTGTTTTGTGATCACAAGACCCGGTTCGATATTGGATATGTAGAATACTACAAGTCTGGTTGACTGTTCACCAGTTCATTGATGAGACTGACGGCTGAGGAGCTGCATGGTGTCAGTTGTAGTGCGGAGCAGGCCTGTTGCAGCCTCTCAGGAGAGGAGATGCCTGAGATGGTGTGGTGTGGAGCCCATGCTGGATTCAGGGCCTGTCACTGCTGACCTCTGGAATTCACTTGGTGGAAGACAACTTGGACTGGGTTCGTCTGCCGACTGGTCTTGCCAACACTCTCCATGCCCCATCAATCTACAGTCGTGACACTCAGGGATTTGGACTATATTATATGTTTTGTGTGCGACTCTATGCCACTATTTTATATGTGTTTGTTGGTGCTGCGTTTCGCACCTCGGCCACGGTGTAACGCTGTTTCGTTTGTCTGTTTTCCTGGACATTCATGTATGGATGATGACAGTTAAAATTGATCTTGACTCAGCAGGCTGCGGGTTCCTCAAGATCGCCGCATCTGCAGTCTCCCGTGTCAACATTGTCGTCAATCTTCTCCGCATCCACTCATGTTAATCACATTCTTCCTATAGTGTGGATCTCTAGCGCTGTGAGGCAGTAGCCCTTCTCACAGTGACACTGTGCTGCACTTCACACTCAGCCATTGGTCACACATTCAGACTCAGCAACAGACTCACACTCAGCCATCAGTAACACACTCACACTCAGCCATCGGTCACACACTCACACTCCGCCATCAGTAACACACTCACACTCAGCAACACACTCACACTCAGCCATCAGTCACACACTCACACTCAGCCATCAGTCACACACTCACACTCAGCCATCGGTCACACACTCACACTCAGCCACACACTCACATTCAGCCATCAGTAAAACACTCACACTCAGTCATCGGTCACACACTCACACTCAGCCATCAGTAACACACTCACACTCAGCCATCGGTCACACACTCACACTCAGTCATTGGTCACACACTCACACTCAGCCATCGGTCACACACTCACACTCAGTCATTGGTCACACACTCACACTCAGCCATCGGTCACACACTCACACTCAGCCATCAGTAACACACTCACACTCAGCAACACACTCACACTCAGCCATCAGTCACACACTCACACTCAGCCATCAGTAACACACTCACACTCAGCCATCAGTCACACATTCACACTCAGCAACACACTCAGCCATCAGTAACACACTCACCCATCAGTAACACACTCACACTCAGCCATCGGTCACACACTCACACTCAGCCACACACTCACATTCAGCCATCAGTAACACACTCACACTCAGTCATCGGTCACACACTCACACTCAGCAACACACTCACACTCAGCCACACACTCACACTCAGCCATCAGCAACACACTCACACTCAGCCATCGGTCACACACTCACACTCAGCAACACACTCACACTCAGCCATCAGTAACACACTCACACTCAGTCATCGGTCACACACTCACACTCAGCCATCAGTAACACACTCACACTCAGTCATCGGTCACACACTCACACTCAGTCATTGGTCACACACTCACACTCAGCCATCAGTAACACACTCACACTCCGCTATCAGTAACACACTCACACTCCGCTATCAGTAACACACTCACACTCAGTCATTGGTCACACACTCACACTCAGCCATCGGTCACACACTCACTCTCAGCCATCAGCCACACTCACACTCAGCCTGATTAATGCCTGTCTTAATCTGGATAGTCACGATTACTGAATGAACACAGGGCCAGTCTGATGGTAACACGGTGAATCGAAGAGAGAGGAACATAGACAAGAGAGTAGAACACAGTCATGGCAAGGAGGGGAGAGAGAGGGAGGGAGGGAAGGCAGAGTGAGCTAGACAGGTTGAGGGCAGATGGGGAGAGAGAGAGAGGAAGACTGAGAGGGAGGGGAGGGAGGGAGATAGGGAGAGGGAAAGAGGAGAGAGAGGGGGTAGAAAGACAGGGAGGCATAGGGAGTGAAAGGGAGGGAGAGAGAGGGGATGGGGACTGATGTATGGAGGGATGGAGAAAGAGCGAGTGAGAGGGAAGGGGAGGGGAAGTGAGATATAGAGAGAAGGAGAGGACTGGATGGAGAGGGGATGGGGAGGGAGAGAAACGGATAAAGGGAGAGGGGAGAAGGGAAGGGAGGGATGAAGGGGACGGGAGGGGGATGGTGAGGGAGAGAGAGACGGATGAAGTGAGAGGGGAAGTGAAGGGAGGGAGAGAGAGACGGATAAAGGGAGAGGGTAGGGGAGGGATGAAGGGGACGGGAGGGAAGGGAGATGGAAAGGGTTCTGGATAAGTTGTCACACAAAGTTGGCTGTAACAGTGCGTGAGCGATTCAGACAGAGAGGAACAGATGTGACCCACTGCCTGTGACACAGACACTACGGATAATGAAACAATTGCTGGTCTGGAATGCTGATTGGCTGAATGATGTTGACATAAAGGGGTAAAATATTCTTTTGCATGTGTTTCCTGTTGGAGAGGTATAGTTTTGCCTCATATCGGGCACGTAGTGTTATAATATTTAGTTGTTTACTTGCAAGGAAACAAAGCAGCGATGGGAAAAGGGTTCTTTTGTTTCGACGTGCCTTGCACCTTTCAGCTGCTCCGGGTTGTCGGCTTTCCTGTGTTTATACAACGCGGCCCGCAGCTGCTGCCGATGTTTCACGGGTTGAGCAGCTCACAGCTGCGAAAACAGCGCCAGTTCCCCCGTGCTCACACGCACAGGGCTCCCATTACCCTGATGCACAGACAGAGGCCCCGCAGTTATAAACTGAGAACGGTGGCGAATCGAAAAGGGCTTAGAGCCGCATTGTTGCGTGAAACAATAAACTTCAAGGTTTTAGGTGGGTTCTCTTCTCAGCGCTGCCATCAGGAAGGAGGTACAGGAGCCTTAAGCCCCACACCCCGAGGTTCAAGAACAGTTATTACCCTGCAACCAGCAGGGTCTTGAACTTTGGGGATGATTTCACTCACCTAACACTGTGCTGATTCCACAACCTATGGACTCACGCGACACATACTCTCAATATATGCTTGCCTGTCTATCTATCTATCTATCTACCAACTTACCTATCTATGGACAGTACAGTGCAAAGATTTCAGGCGCATGTAAAAATCTGTAAAGTGAAGATTTTTTCAAAAATAATGAAATGAAAAGTTTCTAAATATCAAAGGTTTTACTATAAAGAGCAGTAAACAGTACAACACTAAATCAAATCAATATTTAAAACTGCATCAGTTCTCAGGTTTTGCAGTTTTTCAGAAAATCAGCTGATCCGTTATAGAAGCATCTTGGAGAACTTGCAACTGCTCTTAGACTATAGGACATAGGAGCAGAATTAGGCCATTCAGCCCATTGAGTCTGCTCTGCCATTCCATCATGGCTGATCCTGGATTCCACTCAACCTCATACACCTGCCTTAATGCCAAACCCTTTGAAACCCTGACTAATCAGGAAACTATTCTTGGCCTCTACAGCAGTCGTGGCAGAGCATTCTACAGATTCACCACTCTGTGGCCAAAAAAAAGTTCTCCGTCCCTTTCTTCTAAAAGATCGCCCCTCAGTTTTGAGGCTATGCCCCCTAGTTCTGGGCACCCCCACCAGAAGAAACATCCTCTCTACATCCACCCTCTCTAGTCCTTTCAACATTCTGTAGGTTTCAATGAGATCCCCCTGCGTTCTTTCAAATCACAGTGAATACAGGCCTAAAGGCCCAAAATGCTCCTCATTTGTTAACCCCTTCATTCCCAGAATCATCTTCATGAACCTCCTCTGGACACTCTACAATGACAACACATCCTTTCTGAGATATGGGGCCCAAAACCATTGACAAAACTTCAAGTGTGGCCTGACCTTGGGAACCCTTGCTGTATCCAGAGCTTTCAATATGGCAGGAAATGTAAAAGTAGTGGCGGTTGGGAATGGAGAGGAGTGAGTTGGTGGCGGAGGTGTTGATCAGCCTTACTGTTTGGGGGGAAAGTAACTGTTCGGGTCTGGTGGTCCTGGTGTGGACGCTACGTTGCCTCCTCCCTGACGAGAGTGGGACAAACAGTCCGTGAGAAGAGTAATAGTTCGTCCAAAATATCCCATGGCGCTCGTCAATATTTATCTTTCACTCAGACGAGTCATCCAGCCTCCTGGCTAGTTGGTGCACAAATTGACTACTTTGTTTACTGTATTTGGAAGTTTGGCACATCCAGAGGTCATTAGGCCATATTCGGAGGCAAGTCATAGTCATAGATTCATAGAGAACTACAGCACAGACACAGGCCATTCAGTCCATTTAGTCTGTGCTAACCGTTATTCTGCCGAGTCCCATCCACACACATATCCAAACTTCTCTTCAATGTTGAAAGCAAATCCACATCCATCACTTGCATTGGCAGCTCGTTCCAGAATCCCACCACCCTTTGAATAAAGAAGTTCCCCCTCATCAGACCATAAGGCTTAGAAGCAGAATTAGGCCATTCAGCCCATTGAGTCTGCTCTGTCATTCCATCATGGCTGACTTATTATCCCTCTCAACCCCATTCTCCTGCTTTCTCTCTGTATCATTTGATGCCCTGACTAGTCTAAAACCTATCAACTTCCACTTTAAATCTACCCAATGACTTCGCAATGAATTCCACAGATTCACCACCCTCTGTCTGAAGAAATTCCTCAACATCTCTGTTCTAAGTGGATGTCCCTCTATTCTGAGGCAGTGCTCTCATGTTTCCCTTAAACTTTTCAACTTTCACCCTTAACCCATGATCTTGAGTTCCAGTCTCACCCAACCTCAATGGAAAAGGCCTATCTATACCCTCATAATTTTGTATACCTCTATCAAATCTTCCCTCATTGTCCTGGTTCTGCCTGAGATCCTGATGAGAACCTGAGGAGTCCTAATGAAGTAACTCGTCCTGAAATGTTGACTGCTTATTCCCCTCCATTGCTGCTGCCTGACTTTCTGAGTTCTTCAGCATTTTGTTTATTCTGTTATTCTGCTTGAGAACCTGTTTGAAGTTTGCCTACAACTAGAAGACTATTAGACAGCAAAGGTTGTATGACCTATTAAATTTATTTACCACTATACATAGCTGGGGGTGGTAGTAGGGACAAGCTCCCACTACCTATTAAATGCTCCCAAAGGCATGAGTCTCAAATAGCCTCTGACAACCAGATCCTGCTCTAGGCCTTCATGCCTGGCTTAGCGACGAAGCCCAGCGGAACTCTTCTACTGACAGGAGAAGGGCAACAGGCAGGTCACTGGCGCCTTAAAATCTGTTGATTTGGACAAATGGGGCTCATCAGCCCAGGGTGGCAGCTCTTCTAGGAGAAGGAAAACACTGATATCAAATCTCTGCTTCGTTGTGGCTGTACCCACTCATGGAGTAAACCCTGAGGAAAAATCTGGAGCTGGAGTCCCTAAGACAGTTCTACAATGAGTTCAACGCTAACTCCTGTGATGCTGCTGGTGCCAAGTTGTACTGGTCTTTGCCATCTATTTGGATTCATCAGCTGTGTGGACAGGGGGAGCCTGCTGCAGGGGCAACTACTTGCTCTCCACTAGCTTGCTTATCATGTAGATAGCTAGGACGCAACTTTCATGGTTGACCCCGACCAACGGAGGTCCTCACCTACCTCCAAGCAGGCTTCTCCCACTGAGGCTGGGTGAGACTACAACCAAGGGTCATAGGTTATGGGTGAAAGGTGAAAAGTTTAAGAGGAGCACGAGGGGGAATTGCTTCCCCGAGAGGGTGTTGTGAGTGTGACATCTGAAATAGTGGATGTGGGTTCATTTTCAACATTTAAGTGAAATTTGGATAGGATGGAAGTGGTTCGATGGTTATAGTCCAGGTGCAGGTCAATGGAAGTAGGCAGATAAATAGTATAACATGTAGGGGTAAGGAGAGGGAAGAGGGGAGAATGTGATAGAGATGATGTCTATTGATAATCTTTACATTGTCTATTTGCAAAATGCTGATCTCTTTGGCCAAATAGAAGGCTCTATCTAAAACAAGGGTTCAGACAGACTCTGTCTAAAACAAGGGTTCAGACAGACTCTATCTAAAACAAGACTGTAAATAAAACTTGGGATCCACAGACCCCTTGCTTAATGGCACTGGCTGATGGCATAAAATGGGTTGGGAACCTTTGGTCTAAAGGAAAGGAATCTGCTAAGCAGAACAGATTCTGCAGATGCTGAAAGTCCAGAGTAATACAGACAAGATCTGGTGGAGCTCAGCAGGTCAAGTCGCATCTATGGAAATGAATAAACAGTCAATGTTTCAGGTTGAAAATGAAGGGGAAAGAAGCCAGAATCTTGTAAATGTGTTTATTTTCATGTGTATTAAGGTGCAGTGGAAAGCTTGTCTTGCATACTTTTCATGCAGACCAGATCATTACACTTTGCACTGAGGTAGAACACTGCAAAGCAATATCAGAATGTGGCATAAAATGTAAGGTATAAAGTACAGTGCAGGCAAATAATGAGGTGCAAGGGTTATAATGATGCCGATTGTGAGGTCAATAGTCCATCTGATCATACAAGGGACTGTTGAATCGTTCCCTAGCGGAAGGATAGAAGATGACTGTGGATGAAGATGAAAGCAGTACATGCATTCAGGCTTTTGTATCTGCTGCCCATTGATCTGGGGGTGGGGGAAGAGAAAATCTTAATGAAGTGATTTAGATTAAAATGAGTGATCAGAAATCTCAGAGAGTGGTTTCATGTACTCACAGAGCTGGGAAACAGGCTATTCGGCCCACTACATCTATGCAAGCCTGGGGGGGGGGGGGAGTGGATCCATCCATTTTAATCTCACCTTCCAGCATCTGGCCCATAACTTTCTGAGCCAAAACGATCGATTATTCAAAACTCATCTTTCACTCATTAGAGATGAACTGGGAAAGGATGAAAGGGGTTCGAGTGTTTGAGGTATTTGCTATTGGGAAAAGTCAGATATATTCCTGGTGAATATATTAGCTCCGAGAAGCAGAAATACAAAAGACAGATCGTTATTTTTGCATCATCATCATGGGAGCATTCTAACAGGTCTTGTATGGAGCAGCCACTGTCAGGGTCAGTAGTCTCCTCTGCATCGAGGACATCAAGGTGGCGTTTGTCATTAAGGACCTGCCTCACCCGGGTATGCTCTCTCCTCATTGCTGCCATCAGGTAGGAGGTACAGAAGCTTGAAGACACACACTCAATATTTTAGGACAAGCTTCTTCCCCTCCACCAACAGACACTGCTTTACAATCATTTGCTTACATTTTGCACTACTTATTCAATTACTCAATCTCACGGCTTTGGTAGGACCGGAGTGTGTATTCCGTAGACTTACACAGTCAAGGAAACCGGGAGGCGGAGGGGAGATGTTTATTGAACTGTACTTCTGCCTCAAAACAACAAATTTCACAACATAAGCCAGTGATATTAAACCTGATTCTGATTCTGGTTCTGACCATCAAGTGCAAGTTGGTAGGGCGTTTATGAAGGCACATGACATATTGGTCTTCATTAGTTGGGGGGAGGATTGAGTTAAAGAGCTGCAAGGACCCTGGTAAGATCCCACTTGTTGTACTGTGCTCAGTTCTGGTCACCTCACTACAGGACAATGGCTAACATGAGAGGGCACAGTTTTAAGGTACTTGGAAGTAGGTACAGAGGAGATGTCAGGGGTAAGTTGTTTTTTTTAACGCAGAGAGGTGAGTGCGTGGAATGGGCTGCCGGCGACGGTGGTGGAGGCAGATACAGTAGGATCTTTAAAGAGACTCCTGAAAAGGTACATGGAGCTTAGAAAAACAGAGGGCTATGGCAACCCTAGAGTAAGTGCATGTGTGGCACAGCTTTGTGGGCCGAAGGGCCTGGATTGTGCGTAAGTTTTCTATGTTTCTATGTAATGTTGTAGTTCTATAAAACCCTGATCAGATCACACTTGGAATACTGTGTTTATTTTTGGTCACCTCATTATAGAAGCCTTAGAGAGGGTGCAGTGGTGATATACCAGGATGCTGCCTTGATTAGAGGCGGTGGAGGTTTGAGATTGAACGAGGATGAGAGGTAACGATTGAGGTGTACAGGATGATGAGGCATAAATTGAGTGGACAGCCAGAGACTAACATGAGGAGGAATAATTTTAAGGAGATTGGAGGCAAGTATAGGGGGAGATGTTTGAAGCAGATTTTTTTAAATCACAGAGAGTGGAGAGTGCATGGCAAATTCTGCCGGGGTGGTGTTAGAGGCAGATACATAGGAACGTTTAAGAGACTCTTAGATAGGCATATGGATGATAGAAAAATGGAGGGTTAGTTTGATCTCAGAGTAATTTAAAAGGTTGGCTGAAAGGCCTGTTTTGTGTTGTACTGTTCTATTTTCTATCCCTTGGAGGACAAAGGAAACGTTTCAAAGCTGACATCAAAATCAGCCTGAAGAAATTCAAGATCACAGCTACGAACTGGGAAGAGATTGCACTCAGTAGATACAACTGGAGGAAATCTGTTCAAGAGGGAGCTGTGGCCCATGAGAATAACCTCCGCTGTGCTGCACAGAACACGTAGCAACTGCGAAAAGGGAGACTAAACAACCGAAAGACACAACCACTAACCACGGGCTCCACTTACACTTGCCCACACGGCACCAGAACATGTGGATCCCAGACCAGCCTCTACAGCCACCACAGACACAGCAATAGACAACCCTTTCGGGAAACATCCCCCTCAACTCAACTGATCACACTATTACTATTTGGGATACATCCTTTCCTGCACTGGCAGAAATCTCAGATGAAATGAGGCTTCCAATGGTCGGGGTCGACCATGGACGTTGCGTGCTAGGTATATATATACATGCAAGCCAGGGCAGTACAATACTGAGAGCAAGCTGTTGCCCCTGTAGCAGGCTCCCCCTCTCCATGCCGCTGATGAATCCAAAGGAACAGCAGAGACCGATACAGTTTGGCATCACCAGCATCACAGGAGTTGCTAATCGGCATTGAACTCAATGCAAGATTTCCTTAGAGACTCCAGCTCTGGAGTTTTCCCTGGGTTTACTCCCAAAGCCTTCCCCATCGGTGAATATAACCATAAGGCAGCATAGGACTGAGATCAGAGTTTTCCTTCTCCTAGATGAGCTGCCAACCATGCCTGACGAACCCCATTTGCTGAAGCAGATGGTTTTAAGGTGCCAGTAACTCACTTTTGCCCCTTCTCCTGTCAGTAGAAACGGTTCTGCCAGGCTTAGTACTTAAGCCACACTTGAAAGCCAGGAGCTGGACTTGGTTGTCAGAGGCTCTCTGAGACATACATGATTGGGAGCATTTAATAGATAATGGGAGCTTATCCCCATTACCACCCCACCCCCCCCCCCACCACCGGCTATGACAACCTTAAGAAATCCTACATACAATGGAATTAAGCAGGAATCCTAGCTCAGCAGATAAGGGAAACTAGGAATTCGGATTTAAGCAGCAACTTTTACAACCTACAGGCAATGAAGTGCATTGTCAGTGTACTGACTACTGGAATGTACAGTAGCCAGTTGTAATCAGTGACCTCCCGCGAATCGGAGTGAGAGAAACAGTCAGTGACCTGACCGTGGGATCAGGATGACACAGGTCATGGGGAGAATTCATCTGCTTTGTCTCAGACCATGGAAATTCCCAGCCTGACAGGCATCAGGAAAACAGAAGCTCCTGTGGTGTGACACTCAGTCAGTGGGGGGGGGGTTCAGCTGGGTCTGAGCTCAGATCTCTGCAGTGGGACAGGAAGCCACAATCCCCAGCCTCAGCACTGCGAAGGACCCTCACAGAAGCTGCACTCTCAAATTTTAGCAACATCTTCTTTCCCCCCGTCCCCAAACCCCGCCGCCAGGGTTCTGAACAGTCCACGTACACTACTTCTATCATTATTTATATATTTTAATGTAACTTATGGTATGTTTTTATATATTGCACTGCTCTGCCACTACCAAACAACACATTTCACAGCATATGCCCAGTGGCCACTTTGTTAGGTACGTCCGTACACCTGCTCATTAATGTGAATATCGAATCAGCCAATCATCTGGCGGCAACCCAATGCAGAAAAGCAAGCAGACATGGTCGAGAGGTTCAGTTGTTGTTCAGAACAAAGATCAGAATGGGGAAGAAATGTGACCTAAGTGACTTTGTCTGTGGAATGATTGCTGGTGCCAGATGGGGTGGTTTGAGTATCTCAGAAACTGCTGATCTCCTGGCATTTTCATGCACAACAGTCTCAAGCATTCACATAGAATGGTACGAAAAGCAAAAAGAAAATATCCAGGGAGCAATGGTTCCGTGGGTAAAAATGCCTTGTTAATGAGAGAGGTCAGCGGAGAACGGCCAGGCTGGTTCAAGCTGACAGTAACTCAAATAACCACACATTACAACAGTGGTGTGCAGAAGAGCATCTCCGAATGCATGACACATTAAACCTTGAAGTGGATGGACGGCACAGCAGAAAAACCACAAGCATACACTTGCTGGCCTCTTCATTAGGTACAGGAAGCAGCTAATAAATTGGCTGAGTGTTTGTTCTGAATATTGTTCCTTTGCAGCAGCACCACAGTGCAATACATAACAAAATTACCGTAAGTCACCACAAGAAATATAAAATAAATAAATAAATAAATAAATAGTGCAAAAAAAAGTTGACTGTCGATGCTTAGTGTTGGATAAAGACAGAATACATTTGTAAGTATCTGACTGCTAATGAAAGGAACAGGGAGAGGAGGTTAACAAGGCACTCAGGAGTCAACGTTACCTGGAATTCTGAGGATATCGGATAACGTCTTGCAGTGGTAGGCTTCATCTGATCGATAGCATTCCGTCCACAGTCCCCGTAGTTTAATGCTGTTGAATTGCTGGCAAGCACTTGCTTGCATCGAGCAAGCCTGCACCCACTCTTTGGTGCCGGTGGCAATCAGAATGCTAATCCAACCCACTGTGCTGAAAATGAAGCCCATGACATGCAGGCACGCAGAACTCATCTCGTCTTCAACCAGTTGACCAGCTTAGTAGTGATAAAGCAGCTTGGATTTTCTCTCCTCAGAGCCTCTTTATAAGAAAACAGGAAGCTTCCACAGTTCAATGTCTGCTCGTTTATTTCCAGGAAAGAACACTTCTTTCTGCTCACTGCTTCCCTGCCGGAGTAAAGATCTCTCAGTGGTCTGTTCAAAGAAAGTGAGGCTGCATACAGCAAAAAGTCTAAGAAGTTCTGGTCTGAATTTTCAACCAACCAATCAGGGCTACAGGAGGGGCCAGGAGCAACTTTCCCATTCTACTAGTGAAGATTTCAGTAAGTCCAGGCATGTTTTCCTCTTTGAAATTGTTTCCAGTTATATATATAAAAAAGGTTGCTAACCGGAAGTATAGTTTGTGCTTATGTATTTTGCTGTTGCTGGTTTGAACTGTAAGAACGTAACTCTGGCTAAATAACACCTTTCACAACCTGGAAACATTGAACAAGACAAAGAAGCGTAAGACTATAAGACACAGGAACAGAATTAAACCATTCGGCCCATCGAGTCGGTTCCTCCATTCCATCATGGCATATTTATTATTCCTCTCAACCCTATCCTCCTGCCGTCCTCCTGTAACTTTTGATGTCCAGACTAGTCAAGAACATATCAATATCTGCATTTATTACACCCAATGACTGGCCCCGGTGGCCGTTTGTGGCAATGAATTCCACAGATTCACCATCCTCTGGGTAAAGGAATTCCTCTTCATCTCTGTTCTAAAGGGGCATCCCTCTATTCTGAGGCTGTGCCGTCTGGTCCTAGACTCACCCAGTAAAGGAAGCATCCCCTCCACATCCACTTGTGGGCTTTCCCGAGCACAATCCTTACTGATCTGATGATGTAAAACAACGTAGATGTCAATGTACACTTGACAACTAAAGCCATTCTTTATGTGGCTAAACATCACGAGCATCTCCTCTGTTTCAGTGTGAGTTACAGACCAGTGCGTGATGGCTGCTGTAACTACACCACAGCAGGTACCCTATGGAGCCCCACACACAACAGAGTGATGCCAACAGAACACAGAGCTTAGCGATGTTGGTTTAATGAGAAGTATCTGCCAGGAATACTGCTTTTACTGACAGAGTAATGTCACATCTTTCACATCCTCTCACGAGGGCAAAGTCCACTCTAAGAGGTGAGCGTCCAGACCCTGCAATGTTGGGTCTTATTCTCAGTCTGAATCACAATATATTCAATTGGTATCCCATTGCCAAACCTGTACGCAAAAGCCCGGCTGTGATCCTATTTTTCAAATCTATTGTCCTTAGATGTCAGCTGACTTTATAGCAACCCTAACCCAAATGTTAATGATTCCCTGCTGTAAGGGAGACAAGTCTGTGTCCTCCCAGCATACTGAGTAACACCAATGTACAGAGACCAGCGTTCCACTTACCTTTTGCCTGCTGAGGGATCCAAGTGAACTCTTACCATTCCTCTTAAATTACCGACTTCTCTGACGCGTTCAGGAGCCTTGAGGTAACGTTGCAAAACTATAAAACTCTGCTATGACCGAACTTGGAGTATTGCATTCAGTTCTGATTGGCTCATTACAGAAAGGATGCAAAGGCTCTAGAGAGGCTGCAGAGGAGATTCACCAGGATGCTGCCTGGATTAGAGAGGGTGCAGAGGAGATTCACCAGGATGCTGTCTGGATTAGAGAGGGTGCAGAGGAGATTCACCAGGATGCTGCCTGGATTAGAGAGGGTGCAGAGGAGATTCACCGGGATGCTGCCTGGATTAGAGAGGGTGCAGAGGAGATTCACCAGGATGCTGCCTGGATTAGAGAGGGTGCAGAGGAGATTTACCAGGATGCTGCCTGGATTAGAGAGGGTGTCTTATGAGGAAGGAGTGAGCAGGCTCGGGCTTTTCTCTTTAGAGATGAAGGGGAATGAGAGGTGACTTGATAGAGGCCTACAAAATAATGAGGCATAGACCAAGTGGAGAGTCAGTGACTTTTTTCCATGGTAGAAATGGCTAATACAAGGGGGGTATAATTTTAAAGTGATGGTTGGAAAGTATAGGGGAGATGTCAGAGATAGGATTATTTAGCTAGAGTGGTGAGTGTATGGAAGTGCTGCCAGGGGTGATGGTACAGGCAGATACATTAGGGATATTTAAGAAAGTCATAGATAGGTACATGACTGCTAGAAAAACAGAGGGTTATGTGGGAGGAAAGGGTTAAGTTGATCTTAGACTAGGCACAGTATCGAGGGTTGATAGTGATAGTATTACTTCTTAACTCTATGATGTGCCGTTATGCTCTATGATTTATTCTTGTCGAATTAAGATTTGATAACATATCACATTAAAACTCCCTATAAATTCCGCAGTATTTCACTGTGATCGGACGAATCTCTGTCTCTTGCCGTGTGCAGAGCATCTCCAAGTGGACAGCTGACAATCTCACTGATGTGAACTAACGTGGGGGCTCTCATACTGTTCCGGGGGCTCCTGAGGGTGGATGTGCGTTGGTTGTCACTGGACTTGTTTCTCTGAGGATTGTCACGGTGCAGAGTGATCCGACCGAAGTCTGAAGGGTGGAGCTGGCGGTAGATGGTGACGCACCGCCACGGCAGTGAAGGTGGAGGAAGGGTGCAGCAGCCAACAGGCCCAGTCATCCTGCACTCCATGCCACTGGACCCCGACACGGAGCACATGGTTGCGGCCTGTGCTTAGCGTCCCCACGTTAAACAAAGTCACTCACAGGCATTCTCAATTAAGGGAAAAACCCCTTGGGAGAACTTCATACTCGAGTAATTGCACTCCTCCTTAGCCAAGATGGCGGCCCAGTCCTGAACCTGGTGCTCCTGTACCTTCTTCCTGATGGCAGCAGCAAGAAGAGAGCATGGCCTGGGTGCAGGGGTCCTTGATGATGGATGCTGCTTTCCCGTGCCATCGCTCCTTGTAGATGTTCTCAATGGTAGGAAGGGCTTTGCCCATGATGGACTGGGCTGTATCCATCACTTTTGGTAGGATCTTCCGTTCAAGGGGGAGACTTTATTTGTCAGCTGGCATCCAGTTAATGGACACAATGGATTCTGAGATTACACTCACTGAAATTCAGAAGAATGAGGGGGATCTGACAGAAGCATATAAAATTAGCACAGCGCTTTACAGCTCCAGCAATCAGTGATCAGGGTTCGATTCCCACCGCTGTCTGTAAGGAGTTTGTACGATCAGGGTTCGATTCCCACCGCTGTCTGTAAGGAGCTTGTACGATCAGGGTTCGATTCCCACCGCTGTCTGTAAGGAGCTTGTACGATCAGGGTTCGATTCCCACCGCTGTCTGTAAGGAGCTTGTACGATCAGGGTTCGATTCCCACTGCTGTCTGTAAGGAGCTTGTACGATCAGGGTTCGATTCCCACCGCTGTCTGTAAGGAGCTTGTACGATCAGGGTTCGATTCCCACCGCTGTCTGTAAGGAGCTTGTACGATCAGGGTTCGATTCCCACTGCTGTCTGTAAGGAGTTTGTACGATCAGGGTTCGATTCCCACTGCTGTCTGTAAGAAGCTTGTACGATCAGGGTTCGATTCCCACTGCTGTCTGTAAGGAGCTTGTACCCTCTCCCCATGATGTGTGGCTTTCCTCCGGTTTCTGCCCACAGTCCAAAGATGTACCGGTTAGGGTTAGTGCGCTGTGGGTATGCTATGTTGTCGCTAGAAGCATAGTGGTGTTTGTGGGTTACTCAGCACAAACATCACTGATTTGATTTGACTTTTGACGGAAACAATTCCTTTCACTGTGTGATAAATAAAGGTAATACAAAATTTTTAAAAACAAAAATGAAAATCATGAAAGGGATTGATATTCAGTTGTTTGCACTGGTGGGTCAGACTAGAACTAGGAGAGTAAATCGATGAGCAGAAACTCTTTTACCAGGTTGCGGTGAATTTGTGGAGTTCTCTGCCCTGGAAAGCAGTAGGGGCTACTTTATTAAATATACCTAAGGCAGGGTTAGACAGGTTTTTTGCATAGAAGGGGAAAAGACAGGTGAGTGAAGCTGAGACCATCGGTAAATCAGCCATCATCACACTGAACTGTGGCACCGGGTCGACTCCTGCTCCCAGGCGTTCCGGGAACGTTGGGCTCCGCGGGGGAGTCAGTGCCATCATTGACAGAGTTGGAAACATTTTAGTTTAACGTCGTTTGTCTAAGTAGTGTAGTAATTGTGTTAGTCACTGGTTTGTATATATTGTAGTACTGAATTTGCAATAGTGATATTTCGTAAAAAAAGTTCTAATGTTCGTTCCACATTGTAATAAAATAATCTCCGAAGGTTTCCGGCGCCCTCTAGTGTTTCATCGCTGCACTTCAACTTAGACTGCACGTTGCAAAATGAAGTTTTACCATGAAAGCACACGTGTATGTATGGTGGGTCTGTGGGTGTGTGTGTGTGTACACACCGTACACATGTACACCACACACACGCATACACATATGCACACGCACATGCATACACAACATACATACACACCGACACACTCACACAATTACACACACACCAAACTATCTCACCAGGTTGGAGAGGATGGCCTGGATATGACAATGACCCAATGACTTACCAGCTACCACTACTGATGGTACTGCAGTGCATTGCCTGCACTGCAATGAAGAAGAAGAAGAATAGCCCTTAACTCGGCAGTGGAGTTATCGAGGCACCGTTATGATGGTGTTTCCGTAGCAAGCTATTCTTGTTTTCACGAGGCTGAGTTGCTAGCTCGATGCTCAACCTGACTTGGATTCGAACTCGGGAACCTTCGCTCCGGAGTCCGGCGCTGATATTATTGCACCACCAAGCAGTACTACTGAATGAAGAGACGTCTAACAACCATCCTGACCAGAAGGAGGTGCTGCTGGCTAAATTTGATATCTGGGCAGAACAGTAATGCTTCTGATCCAGTATTCTGTCACCAGGAGAGTCCCCCATGGAGATGCAGCATCACGTGAAGAGTCTGCTGGTGATGGATTCAACCCGAAGTCCAAGGAGGAGATTGGTGAGGCCCTTGTTCTGGAGCAGCTGCTTCCTCCAGCCACAGAACATGTGACCGAGGGTACCAGCCGGCAAGCGGACTCACTGCAGCCCAACTTGCCCTGCAGTACCTCAGTGCCTGCAAGGGGGCGTCATCACTGCCATCCTTCTGAAAGAACGGAGACTCTGACCCTCCAAGAGACACTCAGGGTCATTCAGTGGAACTGAGAGCCTCAAGCGGAACTTCACGATGGCCAAACATTTTAACATCAACATTTTAATTGTGATTCCCACTCCTGTTCCAACTTGTTGGTCCATGGCCTCCTCTTGTGCCACAATGAAGCCACCGTTAGGGTGGAGGAACAGCACCTTCTATTCCGCCTGGCTAGTATCCAGTCTGTGTAATGAATGTCCATTTCTCCTTCCAGTAAAAAATATTTCCCCTCCCACTCTACTCTTCTTCTATTGCCCACTCTGGCCTTTTACCTCTTCTCAGCTGTCTATCAATTCCACCTGGCCCCCTTCCTCCTCCTTCCCTTTCTCCTATAGTCTAATCTTTTCTCCTATCAGAATCCTTCCTCTCCGACCCTTTAACTTTTTCACCTATATGCCACTTGCACCATACACTACCCTGAGATTCACTTTCCTGCAGGCATTCACAGTAAGTACAAAGAAACATACTAGGATCAATACGATGTGATGAGTAAAGCAGACTGAGATGGGGTCCAGAGTTGACCCCCCTGTGAACTATGGTGCTAATGAGAGAGAGAGAGAGAGAGAGAGAGAGAGAGAGAGAGAGAGAGAGAGAGAGAGAGAGAGAGAGAGAGAGAGAGAGAGAGAGAGAGAGAGAGAGAGAGAGAGAGAAGAAGAAGAGGGGGGAGGCACCCAGCGCAGATGTGAGAGAGAGAGAGACAAAGATTTAAAGTTATGGCTCCATGGCTGATTATTTACTTTTTCTCCAAGGACACTTTTGCCTGCTTGTAAGATTCTTACTGAGACAGCAAGGCGGGACCAGGTGATGGACGGCCGGTGGCCTGCAAGTGATGATAAGAAGCAGATTTGCGAAGACACAAGCAGACACACCACGGGACACTGAAAGAGCGTTGTGCACCCACGCGAAGGTGGGGGTTTGGAGGATCGATTCGGGGGAATCGATCAGAGGCTCACTGTGTGTGAAGGCAGACTGTGTGTGAAGGGGCTTGTGTGTGTGTTCATCCTCACCTGGGTGACACTGAAGAACGGTCTGGCCTGGTTAGGAGGGGTCACAGTCGGTGACCACAACAGGACAAGAAGACAACGGAAGGTTCGACGGCAACTGCATCACCTCTCTCTCTCTCTCTCCCCCCCCCCCCCCCCAACGGTACACCAGCAACTACCTCGACCTGAACTGAACTCTGCATCATCTGAAGACTATTCATTTACCCCTAGACTTTGAAAGAGCTTGGTTTTGATTTCTATTTCCACACTTCTGTATATATCATTGCTAACCTGTTTCATATATTTGCATTTTATAGTACTGCATTACTTAATTTACTAATAAACACTATTAGTTACAGTAATACCAGACTCCAATGTATTATCCCATTTCTGCTGGTTCGGTAACCCGGTTATGGGGTACGTGAGAAAGAAAACATACACAGCATGACAAGCAGGCAACGTACAAGATATAACAAACTGTGCAAATACAAAAAGAAGAAAAAAAACAATAATAATAGATAAATAATCAACAAATATTGAGAACGTGAGATGAAGAGTCTCTGATAGTGAGTCCATTGGTTGTGGGAACAGTTCATTGATGAGGTGAGTGAAGTTGTGTGAAGTTATCCCCTCTAGTTCAAGGGCCTAATAGTTGAGGGGTAATAACTGTTCCTGATCCTGATGGTGTGGGTCATGAGGCGCTTGTAACTGCTCCCTGATGGCAGCAGCATGAAGAGAGTATGGCTTGGATGGTGTAGGTCCCTGATGATAGATGCTGCTTTCCTGCAAGAGCACTCCTTATAAATGTGTCCAGTGGTGGTGGGGGGGTTGGGGGGGGGGGGTTACCAAAGGAAGCTTTGCTCAACTTATATAATGGGGAGACCAGATTTCCTCACTGTTCATCACTGTACTGTATAGAGGGTGGGTGAATGTCTATAACAAGCTGCCAGAGGAACTGGAAAAGGCAGATAAAATTATGACCTTTAAAAGACATTTGGACCAGTACATAGATCTGAAAGGTTTAGCGGGATATGGATCCTATCCTGGGGTAGTAGTTGAACTCAACTCTCACTACTTATTAAATGCTCCCAATGACATTTATCTCAAACAGTCTCTGAAAGCCAAGCCCATCTCCTGGTCTTCATGTGTGGCTTAGCTACTAAGCTGAGCAGCACATTTTCTACTGATAGGAGAAGGGTTACTGGCACATTAATGTCTGTTGCTTTGGGCAGATGGGGCTCATCAGCCACGGTTAGCACCTCATCCAGGAAAAGGAACACTCTGATCTCAGACTTCTGCTGCCTTGCATGGGGAAGGCGAGGGGAATAAACACTGATGGAAAATCGGAGTTGAAGGCCCTAAGGCAGTCTTATGTTGAGTTCAAAGCTGAAAGGCAACTTCTGCAACACAACTGTTGCCAATCTGCATTAGTCTCTGCTGTTCCTTCGGATTTGTTAGCTGTAAGGAGATAAGGTTCCTGCTGAACTGACAACAGCTTGCTCTCCATATCGTACTCTCCTGGCCTGCATGTCATGGAGATAGCCAGGATGCAGCACCCATGGTTGACCTCGACTGGGGCTGGGGGATGAAACTGTTACCCGGCTAGACAGTTTGGTTTCTGTCTGTAATTATGCTCTTCCTCTAGGGGGCGGCGGGCACTAACATCAGCAAACCGGAGGAGGCCAACATGAGCAGCTTCTCCACCAAGGCAAAGCAAAACCAACTCTGATGGATACTCCACGGCATCCCGTCTCCCCAAACAGATTCTCTGGACCAGGGTGGAAAGCACAGTAGTATACATAACACAAATATAGCACACAATAACATCGGAAAGCAAAAAATAAATATAGAAATGAATTATGCATAAACAAAGTAATGTTCATAAATTAAATATTATGGGGTATGGTGCATATTATCCAGAGACACTTCCAATGGGATGTGGCAGGGTGTTCAGAAGCCTGAGGGAAGATGCTGTTTTCCCATCCTGACTGTACTTGTTTATGCCTCAGGGTTCCCTGCCTGATGGTAGAATGTCAGAGAGGATACTGGATGGACGGCAGGGATCCTTGATCATACTAAAGTTTGATTGGATCTTCTGAGCTTTGGACATGAGTTTCCAGCAGTTGGTCCAGATTCTGATTCTGAGGTTGTATGGATCGATTGCGCTTTCCTGTTGTCTTGTGGCCAAAGTCCTCCATAACCCATCCATCCATTTACTTATGCACACTTCTCTTAAATCTACCATTTTAGCTGGCAACTTGTTCCACACTCTCACCACTATCTGAGTGAAGAAATTCCCCCACGTTTCCCTTAAACATCTCACCTTTCACACTTAACCCATGAACTCTAGTTCTAATCTCATTCAACCTCATTGAAAAAAGCCTGCTTGCATTAACCCTCTATATACTCTTCATAATTTTGTATACCTCAATCAAATCTCCCCTCATTCTCCTGCGCTCCAGGGAATAAAGTTCTAACCTATTCAACCTTTTCCGATAACCCAGATCCCCAAGTCCCTGTACGTTCTGGGTTGATTGACTCTTCTGTTCTTTGAATATCAAGGTGACCAGCAGTGGGAAATTGTGCGATGGACAGTGGGTTGATTGTGCTTTCCTGCTCTCTAGTGGTCATAGTATGTAATTACCTGTGAACTTGCCACTCATCACCTGATTCTAAGTTTGACATTACATAAGATTGGTTTTAATTTGTTGAAAGTTTTGCTTTATTTCTCACATGTGCACCCAGTGACAGCTGCTCATTAATGCAAATATAAGACCATTCTGCCCATCGGTTCTGCTCTGCCATTCCATCATGGATGATTCATGGCATCTTCAGCCACAAAACTTTGGTTGCCATTCCTCTGCCAAGTTAGTTTAAACCCTCCCCACCAGCTCTAACAAGCCTGCTCACAAGGATGCTGGTTCTTCCTTGAGCTCAGGTACAATGCATCCCTTTTGTGCAGATCGAACCTTCCCCAGAAGAGATCACAATGACTCAGAAACCTGAAACTTTGCTCCCTGCACCAATTCCTCAGCCATGCATCATCCTATTCTTACCCTCACTGGCCTGTGGCACAGGCAGCAATCAAGAAATTACTAACCTGGAGGTCCTGTTTCTCAGCTTTCTACCTAGCTCCCTAAATTCTCTCTTCAGCACCTCCTCCCATTTCTACTTATGTTGTTGGTAGCAATAAGTACTGAGGCTGCTCACTCTCCTCCTTTAGAATGCCAAGGAGCCGATCCAAGACATCCCTGACTCTGGCACCTGGGAGTCAACATCCCATCTGGATCGTTCACGCCCACAGATACATTCTACTCAATAAGATTTCCCCTCATTCTCATCTGATGCATGGAATAAAGTCATAGCACAGGCATGGCACCCCTCGATTCTTTAGAGCCTGGCTGTAATCAAAAAGATCCATAAAGCTTATTTTACTGTCAAATGAAGCTGATTATTTTACTGGCCAATGTTGTGTTACAACCTGAGAGCAGTGAGATGTTTTCATGGGAGACACCTCACACTGGTTTGGTGCCAGCTCGACGGCTGTGAGAACACGTGATGTTGGGCGGTCTGCGCTGGAACTTTGATGGACCTGGTGAGGGTGTTATTATTGGGGTGGAGAATGATGGGGTCAGTTGGGGGAGGATTCCTCTGATTATATTGTTTCTTCTGTCCTTAGATTGTGAACATTTGATATTCAGTGATAGTCACAGAAAATACTCTAATGGTCTACTTCTGCACCTATTGTCTACTGTTTAGTGCCCTGGCAATATTTATAACCATATAACAATTACAGCACGGAAACAGGCCATCTTGGCCCTTCTAGTCCATGCTGAACGCTTACCCTCACCTAGTCCCACTGACCTGCACTCATTCCATAACCCTCCATTCCTTTCCTGTCCAAATACCTATCCAATTTTTTTTTAATGATAATATCGAACCTGTCTCTACCACTTCTACTGGAAGCTCATTCCACACAGCTACCACTCTCTGAGTAAAGAAGTTCCCCCTCGTGTTGCCCCTAAACTTTTGCCCCCTAACTCTCAACTCATGTCCTCTTGTTTGAATCTCTCCTACTCTCAATGGAAAAAAGCCTATCTACATCAACTCTATCTATCACCTTCATAATTTTAAATACCTCTATCAAGTACCCCCCCAACCTTCTATGCTCCAAAGAATGAAGACCTAACTTGTTCAACCTTTCTCTGTAAATACTTCTTTACAATAAACATTTTATTTAGTATATTATTGAAATAAAGTAATTTATTTATTTACAGATACAGTAGGGAACAGACCCTTACAGCCCTTTGAGATGCACTGCCCAGTGACCCGTTTTAACCCCAGCCTAATTACAGGACAATTTACAATGACCAATTTACCACTAACTGGTATGGCTTTGGACTGTGGGAGGAGACGGGAGCACCTGGAGGAAGCCCATGGGGACCACTCCTTATAGACCTTATACACGGTGTCAGAATTTAACTCCCAACTGAAGTACTTTTGCAGATGACTTCAACACCAAGTTAAAGGGATCCACCCAAACGGTTGATGTTATGTTTGATAAAAGCCTTTGAAAACAAATTGTAAGTATTTGAATGTGATGCCACAAATGACACTTTGAAAATTTTTTTCGGTAGTGCTCCATCATGGGTACCAGTCTCTGCAGTATCCAGAACATCTTCAAAGAGCGATGCCTCAGAAAGGAGATGTCTATCATTAAGGGCCCCCACCACACCGGACGTGCTCTATTCTTACTTTTACTATCAGGAAGCATTTAACAGAATTCTAACGCACACACTTAGCGATTCAGGAACAGCTTCTTTCCCTATTCCATCCTATTTCTGAATGGACATTGAAACAATGAACACTTCCTTACTAATTTTTTGTACCTCTTATTTAATTCAACTATTTAATACACACTGTAATTCACAGTTTTGTTTTTCTCTCTATTGAAACGGCCTGGTTTCCTTGGCTGCATAAGTCTGGGGAAGACAATCTCCGGCCCCGCCAAACTTGTGAGATTAAAGTGTGGTCGCACCCCAAACCCCCTGTTTGTGTGGATGCTGTGTAATTCATTACCCAATTACAAATGAGTGCCACGAAATAACAGACAGTGCACCACGTACGATTAAAAGATTTAGCTTTATAATTCTTAATTTGACTAAAGAGTTAGTGACGAAACGAACAAAAAAGAAAAGGGCCCATTTTAACAAAACATTCTGATGTGCACAAGTTGGAGCTCACAGTTTCCCCAAATCACTGATCCTCAATCGATCTCACCCTGGGCCTCATCGAATCACGGTCCCGCTCTGGGTCGAATCCTGCGACCTCTTCTCTGCGGCATCTTCCTTCTTCCTCTCTTCTCGAACAAAAGCCCCAAGCCCAGCCTTAGTGTCCATCACCAAAGAAACCTCCCCTTCAATTCAACCATCCTAACTGGATGTCAGACGTCCTATTTCTTATCTTCAACAGTAACTCAAACATAAGCTGAAAACAAGCAGCTCGCACAGAACTGTAAAAATATGAACCAGGGCATTGAACTATTATCACACATTGCGTTGTACTGCTGCTGCAAAGTTAACACATGCCATGACGTAGTCATTCCAAGAAGAGCAGGGTGAGTTGCCTCAGTGACTACAGCGCTTACATCTACAGTGATTAAATGGTTGAGTTGGTCGTGGCTGGAATCAACACCTATCACAGGAAGGACTTGGACTCACTGCGATTTGTCCATAACCACAACAGACCTACAGCAGATGCGACTTCAATGGCTCTCCACATGACCTTGGACCTCTGGACAATGCAAATACTTATCAGGATGCTGTTACCAACTATAGCTCAGCACTTAACACCATTATTCCTACAGTCATGACCAAAAATCTACAGCACCTGGGCCTCTGTACCTCCCTCTGCATTGCATCCTCGACTTCCACAATCTGTCTGGATTGGTGACCTCGCTGACAATCAACACTGACACACCACAGGGATGCATGCTGGGCCCACTGCTCTCCTCTCTCTATACCTATAACTGTGTGGTTAGGCATAGGTCAAATACCATCTATAAATTTGCTGATGGTACAGCCATTACTGGCAGAATTCTAGGTGGGCAGACAGGAGCGAGATTTCCAGCTAGTATGTGCTGTCACGGCAACAGCCTCACACTCAACATCAGTAAGACCAAAGGATGCAGGAAGGATAAGACGAGGGAACACAAACCAATTCTCATAGAGGGATCAGAGATGGAGAGAGGGAAAAATTTCAAATCTCTGGGTGTCAAGATCTCCGAGGACCTAACCTGGTCCCAACGTATCGATGCAGCTATATAGCTGTAAGAGTGGCTATATTCATCAGGAATATGGGATTTGATCCGTCAACGAAAACACTGAGAAAGTGGAGAGCATTCTGACAGGCTGCATCACTGTCTGGTATGGGGGTGGGTGCTGCTGCATATCACTGCAGAAAGCTGCAGAAACTGTAAGATCTGTCCGCTCCAATGAAGTACTAGCTTCTGTAGTATCCAAGACACCTTCAATGAGCAGTGCCTTAGGAAAGTGTCATCCATCGCTAAGGACCCCATCATCCAGAACGTGCCCTCTTCTCATTGTTACCATCGGGAAGGAGGCAGAGAGGCCTGAAGGTGCACACAGAGAGATTCAGGAACAGCTTCTTCCCCTCTGTCATCTGATTTCTAAATAGAACACCACCTCACTACTTCCTTTTTGCACTCCTTGTTTTAACTTAACCATTTTACAGACATATATCCAGTTTTTTCCTCTATATTGATTTATTTATCATGTATTTATCAATGAACAAATTTCACAACATGTGGCAGTGCTATTGAACCTGGTTCTGATTTTCCAAACCTAAAAAGAACACATTACAGATACTGAAATTTCTGAAAAGACAGACATTCAGGGCCTTGCTATGCAATTTTAGAGCACCATTGGTACAAGAGATGGACCATATTCTGTACGATTCACTAAATTCAGGCCATTTGAAAAGAACTATAAATTTCATTAACGTTTGCTTTCCATGATCGCTCGCCATGACTTAGCAGGCGTTACATTTACGTAAGAACATAAGAAATAGGAGCAGGGGTAGTCCACTTGACCTGTCAAGCCTGCTCCGCCATTCAGTAAAACCATGGCCATGGACTCATCTCCACCTACCTGCCTTTTCCCCATAACCCTTAATTCACCTACTATGTAAAAATCTATTCAACCTTGTCTTAAATATACTCACTGAGATAGCCTTCATTGGGCAGAGAATTCCACAGATTCACCACTCTCTGGGAAAAGCAGTTCCTCCACATCTCCGCCCTAAATCTACTCCCTGAATCTTGAGGCTATGTCTCCTCGTTCTAGTCTCACCTCCCAGTAGAAGCAACTTCCCTGCCTCTATCTTATCTATCACTTTCATAATTTTATATGCTTCTATAAGATCTCCTCTCATCCTTCTGAATTCCAGAGAGCATAGTCCCAGGTGACTCAATCTCTCCTCAGTCTAACCCCCTCATCTCTGGAATCAACCTGGTGAACCTCCTCTGCATCACCTCCAAAGCCAGTATATACTTCTTAAAGTAGCAAGACCAGAACTGCATGCAGTACTCCAGGTGCAGCCTCACCAGTACCCTGTACAGTTGCAGCATAACCTCCCTGCTCCTAAATTCAGTCCCTCTAGCAATGAAGGCCAACATTCCATTTGCCTTCTCGATAGCCTGCTGCACCTGCAAATCAACTTTTTGTGATTCATGCACAAGCACTCCCAAGTCCCTCTGCACAGCAGCATGCTGCAATTTTTTACCATTTAAATAATAATCTACTCTTTAATTTTTCTTTCCGAAGTGAATGACCTCACATACATCAACATTATACTCCATCTGCCAGACTCAACTGCCCACTTACTTAACCTATCTACATCTCTCTGCAGACATTCTGTTTCTTCAGCACAATTTGCTTTTCCATTAAATTTAGTATCATCAGCTAACTTAGATACACTACACTCGGTCCCCTCCTCCAGATCGTTAATGTATATCGTGAACAGTTGCAGGCCCAGCACCGACCCCTGTGGCACACCGTTCATCACTGATTGCCAACCAGAGCAACACCCATGTACCCCAACTCTCTGCTTTCTATTAGTTAACCAATCCTCTATCCATTCTAGTACATCAGCCCCAACTCTATGCATCCTTATCTTATGGATAAGTCTTTCATGTGGCACCTTATTAAATGCCTTCTGGAAATCCAAGTAAATAATGTCCATCTGTTCCCCTCTATCCACTGCACTCCCTATATCATCAAAAAACTCCAGTAAGTTTGTTAAACAGGACCTGCCTTTGCTGAATTCATGCTGCATCTGCCTGATGTATCTACTTCTTTCCAGATGTCTCGCTATTTCTTCTTTAATGATAGTTTCAAGCATTTTCCCAAGTACAGATGTTAAACTAACTGGCCTATAGTTAACTGCCTTTTGCCTACCTCCTTTCTTTGAACAGTGATGTGACATTCACCATCTTCCAATCTTCCGGGACCTGTCCAAAGTCCAGAGAATTTTGGTAAATTATCACCAAAACCTCTACTATAACTTCTGCCATCTCTTTCAGTACCCTGGGATGCATTCCATCAGGACCAGGGGACTTATCTATCTTCAGGCCCACAAGTTTGCTCAGCACAGCAATACCTCTTTAGTGATAGCGATTGTATCGAGGCCCTCAACACCCATTGCATCCATAACACCCCTCTTTGGCACGTTAGGTATATCCTCCACCATGAAGATGGAGGGAAAATAGTCATTCAAACCCTCGGACATTTCCTCATTACCCAATATCAATTCACCCTTCTTGTCCTCCAAGGGAACTACATTCACTTTAGCCACCATTTTCCACTTTATATACCTATAAAAACTTTTACTATCTGCTTTTGTATTTTGTGCTGGTTTATTTTCATAATCTAGCTTCCCTTTCTTTATTGCTCATTTAGTGGTTCTTTGTTTCTTTTTAAAGTTTTCCCAGTTTTCCAGTGTCCCACTACTCTTGGAGACTTTGTATGCATGAGCTTCTAGTTTGATGCCTTCTTTTATTTCCTAAGTTATCCAAAGCTGGCTCTCCCCAGCCTTACTGTCCTTGCTCAGAGCTGGAATATACTTTATTGTGAAAAATTGCATTGAAAATCTTCCACTGTTCCTCAACTGTCCCACCATATAGCCCGTGTTCCAGGTCTTCACTAGCCAAATCCTCCCTCATCCCATTGTAGTCTCCATTGTTTAGGCATAATACATTGGTTTTAGTTCAAAATATTGCACACTCTATTTGTATGAGAAATTCAATCATACTGTGATCACTCTTTCCAAGAGGATCTCTAACTTCAAGATCACCAATTTTACCTGTTTCATTGCACAGGACCAGATCAAAGACAGCACATTCCCTTGTATGTTCAGTAACATGCTGTTCAAGAGGCAGTGTCATGGATCATGGATACATTCTATGAACCTCTCAAGACTGCCTCAACCAACTTGATTCACCCAATCTATGTGCAAGTTAATGTCCCCCATGATAACTGCTGTTCCATTCTTACCTGCCTCAGATATTTCTCTGTTTATTGCCACTGTAATGTTATTATTCGCCGCAGGGAACCGTACTCTCTCCGGTCCTGTTCACCCTGTACACATCAGACTTCCAATATAACTCGGAGTCCTGCCATGTGCAGAAGTTCGCTGATGACACGGCCATAGTGGGGTGTGTCAGGAATGGACAGGAGGAGGAGTATAGGAAACTGATACAGGACTTTGTGATATGGTGCAACTCAAACTACCTGCGTCTCAATATCACCAAGACCAAGGAGATGGTGGTGGACTTTAGGAGATCTAGGCCTCATATGGAGCCAGTGATCATTAATGGAGAATGTGTGGAGCAGGTTAAGACCTACAAGTATCTGGGAGTACAGTTAGACGAGAAGCTAGACTGGACTGCCAACACAGATGCCTTGTGCAGGAAGGCACAGAGTCGACTGTACTTCCTTAGAAGGTTGGCGTCATTCAATGTCTGTAGTGAGATGCTGAAGATGTTCTATAGGTCAGTTGTGGAGAGCGCCCTCTTCTTTGTGGTGGCGTGTTGGGGAGGAAGCATTAAGAAGAGGGACGCCTCACGTCTTAATAAGCTGGTAAGGAAGGCGGGCTCTGTCGTGGGCAAAGTACTGGAGAGTTTAACATCGGTAGCTGAGCGAAGGGCGCTGAGTAGGCTACGGTCAATTATGGAAAACTCTGAACATCCTCTACATAGCACCATCCAGAAACAGAGAAGCAGTTTCAGCGACAGGTTACTATCGATGCAATGCTCCTCAGACAGGATGAAGAGGTCAATACTCCCCAATGCCATTAGGCTTTACAATTCAACCGCCAGGACTTAAGAACTTTTTAAAAGCTATTATTAATGCTTTTTGAGATAGTGATTTAGATGCATATCATATGTTTTACTGAGTTAAGTATTGTATGTAATTAGTTTTGCTACAACAAGTGTATGGGACATTGGAAAAAAAGTTGAATTTCCCCATGGGGATGAATAAAGTATCTATCTTATTCGGTGACCGATAGACAACTCCCACCAATGATTGTTTCGCCTTTACTATTCCTAAACTCTACCCAGATGGATTCAACATCTGGTCCTTAGATCTTATATCATCCCTCACTATCACCCTGATTTCATCCTTAATTAAGAGCACTACCCCACCTCCCTTACCTTCCTACCGACCCTTCCGTATTCCCTGATATTGCTGGATATTTAATTCCCAATCCTCTCCACCATGCAACCATGTTTTTGTTATGCCCACTAAATCATGCCCCTTTGTACGGATTTGTGCCACAAGTTCATTGACCTTGTTTTGAATACTACGGGTATCAAAGTAAAGTGTTCCTGCATTCATTGTGCTTTTAAAATCTTGTAATTTTTTACTCTTTTGCACTTGACTTTTCTTCACTCCATTCTTACTTTTCTCCTTTTTATATTTTGCTTTTTCTTTATCCACACTTTTCTTTCTTACTTTATCCATACTTCTCCAAACTACTGAACCCACCCCACTACTATTTAGTTTAAAGCCCCATCCATAGCCTTAGTTATGCGATTCACTAGGATCCAGGCCCCATCACAGTTCAGGTGGAGCCTATCCCATTAGAACAGCTACCCCCTTCCCCAATACTGGTTCCAATTTCCAATGAATTCAAATCCATTTTTCCCACATCAATCCTTGAGCTTACTATCTTACATTCCAGAGATTACTACTGTTTTGGTTCTGCTTTTCAATTTAGACCCTTGCTGCTCAAATTCCCTCAGCAGAACTTCTTCCCCTGTTCTGCTTATATTGTTGATACCCACATCCCACAACAACTGGATCTTTCCCCTCCCACTGCAAAGCCCACTGCAGGTTAGATAAGATTTCCCGAACCCGGGCACCAGGTAGGCAACACAGCCTTGGAGACGCTCTATCCTTGCAACAGAGAACTTTGTCTATTCACCTGACTGTACCATCCCCAATTACTACAACATTTCTCTTCCCCCACCTCTTGAATGGCTCCATGAACTACGGTGCCACAGTGCTCATCCTTCCTATAGCCCCCATTCTCATTCACACAGGGAGCAAAGACTGTAGACCTGTTAGTCAAGCTCAAAGCTCCTCCAGCACTGTCTCTTGGATCCCACTACCCGCCTCACTCACAGTCACACCCTCTTGTCCTTGACCACAGACTGAATTTGAGGCAGCCAAGCTAATGGGTGTGACGACTTTCTGCAACAGATAATCCAGGTAACTCCCCCCCTCCCTGATGTGCCACAGCTTTTGAAGCTCAAATTCCAGGTCATCAACTTTGAGCCTGAGTTCCTCGAGCCACCAACAGTTGCTGCAGATGTGGTCATCAGGAACCACAATGGAGCCCACCAGCTCCCACATCAGGCAGCTACAGCACATCACCTGATCCTGCATCATCCACACTTCATTTAATTAACTGCTACTTACTTCTCCCTCCTTGCCAAAACCTCGTTCCCACTCCTACACTGCTCCACTCACACAGTGGCCACCCCGCTTTGACCCTGCTTTACTTTTATTTGTTCCTGATAATGAATTGCGAATCAATTGGTCTGCTGCTAATGCATTGAATCCCACACAATGCTCCTTTTTAAAACTCTTCTCCCTGACATGTGCAAAGCTCTCTCTCTCTTTGAATTAATTGGTCTGCCGCTAATGTGCTGAGCCCTGCAAAATGCTCCTTTTTAAAACTCTTCTCCCCGATGTGTGCAAAGCTCTCTCTGTGTTTGATTTGATTGGTCCGCTGCTAATAGCTTTGGATACTTTTTGGATAATGCTCCAATGTCTTTGAATAATTTCATATAGTTGGAGGCTTGTTCGCCTAGCTTTGGGCACTCTTTAACTTGTTCTTTTTTTTTGTAATTTATTTTTTTATTTAAGTTCATCATCAAACAAACATTTCCATAAGATGTATTTCAGACATTGCACATATATATCATATAATCATATATATCATAAACCTCCACAAAGTATTTATCTGAGGTATACACTTATAGAAAAGAGTGGAAAGAAAAAAAAAACAAGCAAAAGGAAAAAAAAAATGTACAAGTAGGGAGTGATCTTTTTTTTCCACAACATATTCATTGATTTGTGAGAATAAAATCAGGCCTATGAGGCATTATGTAGTTAAACCATTTTTCCCAGTATGAATCAAATTGTTTCAGCTTATAATTAACAGATCCTGTTATCTTATCTATTTTGTAAATGTCCATTGTAATTTCCATCCATGTATTTAAAGTTGGGCTCTCCTGTGATAACCATTTCCTAGTAAGAGTCTTTTTACCAGCCACCGACAGTATATTCATTAAATATTTATCTCTTTTCAACCATTCTTGAAGTATATATCCAAAATATATGGTCTTACTCTCTAAGGGTATCTCACATTTAAAGATGTCTTGTAGGGCATTGTGTATCCCCCTCCAATAGTTTTTGATAACAGGGCAGTCCCAAAAAATATGATAATGATTTGCATTTTGATTTCCACAATTTCTCCAGCAAACAGGGAGGTTACTATCATAATGGGATTTCTGAGAGGGTGTAATAAAATATCTTATCAAGTTTTTCCATCCAAACTCCCTCCATTTCTGTTAACTGCTACACTTCCATTGACACCTCCATATTATTGTCCATTCTTCCTCAGATATAATTATCTCTCCCTCCTTCTCCCATTTTGTTTTACTGTATGAAGTCGAATGTGTTTTAAGATTTGACAACCCCTTATCCATGCTTGAAATGATTCTACTACCATTATTTGAATTAGATGTTTTTCTAAAGAGCTCTATCAAGCATGTACTTGCCTTGGTTATATTTTTAAGTGTCTTAACATATTGTTGCATCTGTAAATACCGATAAAAATCTTGTTTTTCTAGTAAGTGTTTCTCTTTAAGCATTTCAAAACTGAACAGTGTTCCATCTTTCATTATGTTGCAAAGAACTGTTATTACTTTAGTTGTCCAGTCCTTAAATGTAGCATCCAATTTATTTGGTATAAAATCAGAGTCATATGCACACCATTTAAGAATTGCAATATCTCCCTCTAGATTATATTCTTTTATAGTAGTTTTCCATATTTTAAGAGTCAATTTCACCCATGGGTTATCAATAGTATTTATGTACCTTTGCAGATTGTTATCAGCCAAAATTGCTTGTATGGGAATGGGAAGTACCCTCTCCTCAATGTTTTTCCATTGAGCGTCATATGATGGGTTGCACAAAATATCACAGCTCTCAACTGTGCTGCAAAATAATAATATCTAAGAGAAGGTAGGCCCCATCCCCCCTTTTCCTTTGCTAATTGCAAAGTTTTGAGATGAACTCTAGGCCTTTTACCCTGCCAAGTATACCTCGATAACATCTTGTTCCATTCATTGAATTGATTTTGATTAATCTCTATTGGTAGAGTCTTTAAGAGATATAACAGTTTGGGCAGTATATTCATTTTAATAGACTCAGTCCTCGAACTGAGACTGAAAAAAGGAATCAGGTTCCATTTTGCCATATCTTCCTTAATTTCTTTTATATAAAGGCTGATAATTACATTCTGATAATTTTGCCAAATCTTTTGGCATAATGATGCCCAAATATTTGAAAAACTCTGTGTGCCATGCCCAGGGATATCTACTTTCAATTTCTCTTGGTGGGCTATAGTAATATGTAAGTAATTGGGTTTTATCTATGTTGATCTTGTATCCTGATAATTGACCATATTGTTCAAAGGATTGCATCAATTTAGGTAAAGAGTATGTTGGTTACCCTAGATAGATCAAAATGTCATCTGCATAACAAGCCAATTTATGCTCTGTCCCTTTAATAGTAATTCCCCTGATATCTTCATTTTGTCTGATGTATTGAGCTAATGGTTCCAGATATAATGCGAAGAGTAGCGGTGACCATGCACAACTCTGTCTCATGCCCCTTTATAGGGTAAGACTATTTGATAAATATCCATTGATTTTAATCCTAGCAGTAGGGTTGTCATATAGTGTCTGTATAGTTTTAATAATTGTGTCTTGGAAACCAAATCTATGTAAAACTCTGTACAGAAAATTCCAATTAACCGAATCAAATGCTTTTTCAGCGTCCACGCTTATCACTATTGCTTCGATTTTACTTTTTTGTATATGATCCATAATGTGAAGTGCCCTTCGTATATTGTCTTGTGTTTGGCGTTGTTGTATAAAACCTGTCTGATCGTTACGTATCAGTATGGGTAGAAACCCCTCTAATCATTTGGCAATGATGGAGGTAAATAATCTATAATCTACATTAAGAACGATATTGGTCTAAATGACCCGCATTCCATTTTATCCTTGCCTTCTTTCGGTTTAGCTGAGATTATCGCTTCCTTCCAACTGGGTGGCATTTGTGTCTTTTTTAGAGCCTGGTTCAGTGTGGGGAGTAAAACAGGAATTAACTCATTTTTAAATTCTTTTTACCTCTCTGCCGTATACCCATCTGATCCTGGTGACTTGCTTAATTTAAGCCTACTAATTGCAGCTTTTAATTCAACTTCAGTTATGTCAGCAGTCATCATTCTATTTTGTTCTTTGCTTAAAGTGGGTAACTCCAGAGAATTCAAGAAGGTGTCAATTTGGGTTATGCTTCCCCCTGGAACTTTGGAATATAGAGTTTTGTAAAACACTTCAAAAGCGTCTTGAATTTCACTTAGCTTATTTTTTTTAAATCATTTTCGTTCTTGGGTCCCTAATTCTATGAATTGTATTTTCTGCTATCTTTTCTTTCAGTTTCCAAGCCAGTATTTTCATAGATTTTTCATAATGTTTCTGTCTCAGAAACATTAATTTTTTCCTGATTTCTTGTGTAGCCAAACTATTAATTTCATTCCTAGTTCTTTTAATTTCCCCTAATGTATCCTGTGCCAAATTCAATTTGTGTTTTTTTCTCCAGTTCCTTCAGCCTATTTTGTAATTCCTCTGTTTTATTCCTTTTTTTCTTATATGAATTATCGCTATAATTTTCCCTCTTAAAACAGCCTTCAGAGTATCCCATAAAATGGGAGGTGAAACCTCTCCATTATCATTAAATTCTAAGTAGAGACCAATTTCTTTTTTAATTTGTTCCTTAAAGTACGGATCACTGAGTAGACTTGAATTTAGTTTCCAAATAGTATTCTTTGGTTGTAGGTCAAAACCAACAGATAAATATATAGGTGCATGGTCACTTACATCTATTGTCCCAATTCCACAGGTGTTTATTTTGTCTTTGTCTTTTCCAAATGTTATGAAATAGTCTATTCTTGTATATACAGAATGGGGAGCAGAATAATGAGTGTAATCCCTTCTGTTGGGGAAAAGGTCCCTCCATATATTAATTAAACCAACATCCTCAAAAAGTGTATTAACTTTCTTATGTAAAGATTTTGTTTCATAGGTTTTTCTGTTGGAAGAGTCTAAGTTTGGTTGTAATTGTAAATTTAAGTCTCCCCCACATATCAGGAGACCTTCTGTTTCAGTTACCATAATATCAGTAATTTTTTGACAGAAACCAATATCACTTCCCAGGGGTGCAAATATATTCAATAGAGTAACTGAATTTCTGTCTATATTCTCCCTTACCAGAATATATCTGCCCTCTTTATCTCCCATTTCGAATACTTTTTCAAAATTTAGCTTACTTGAGATAAGAATAGCAACTCCTCTCCCTAAGGTATGTATGTCCTGATTTATATGAAGAGAAAAACAAATTAGTGAAGCCATTCTCTTTAGTTTTTTATGCTCATTATCACTTAAATGAGTTTCCTGTAAATATACTACATGGGCTTGTTCTTTTCTCATTTTGGATAAAATTCTATTATGTTTGATTGGATTTAATAGCCCATTAATATTAAAAGAAATGAATTTTACTTTGCCCTTAGCCATCTGTATTTATCTGTCAATGTATCATTGAAATTAGCAGGATAAAACTTAATCGATCCACTCCCTGAACAAATAAGAACCAAGAAACGCAAATAATAACAAAAATAGCAGTGAATGTGTGATTCAAAGGCTGAGGATTCTAGTAGATGACCCTGCATTGAGCGAGAGGAAATGACTAGCTATGGGGGATAATCCCTCCTACTTGTGAGTTCAGGGCCCCCATTGCAGTATTCATAAAAGTCAGTAAACAAATCCATTACACAGAAAAGATTTCGCTGTGTATTTCTCCTATATATACACACCCACCCACACACATATATATACATACATATATATTACAAACGTGTACATACATGCACACACACACACACACACACACATATATATATTCTCATTTTGTTGGGGAAAAAGGAGTAAGTGAGCGAATAAAGAATAACAACTAAGTAATATAAAATCCGCACTATAATAAGTATTTCTCGAGATAGGCATATCACCGTCTACTTTTGCTTCCATTTAGCTTCTCGACATTTTTAAAGTTAGCCAAACCTTATGGCTCTTCTGGAGGGGGTGAGGATTGTCTTTGGAAAACTCCCGGTCTCTTTCTGATATACTTCTCTTGGCCTCCTCCTGTTTCCTGCCTTCTCGATTCTCGCACTATTTCCCAAGCGGAGCGGGATAATTCCTCTGCCAGGCTTTCCCTCGGTTTGGTGACGCTGACGGACAACCCTCTGGCCTTCATGTCTGTAGTCGCCTCTTCCACTATTGGTACAACCGCGTCCCGTCTTCATAAAACACTCAAAAGTTTAGCAGGGTACTGAGTTTGAAATCTAATCTTTTTTTGCTTTAGTACTCGCTTTACTTCAGAGTGCATTTCTGCAGGACCGCGGGGGGGGGGGGGTAATCTTGGTCAAAATATATTAATTTATTGCCTAAAAACACCCTCTTCTTACCCCAGGCCCTTCATAGAATCTCTGCCTTGGTACTGTACCGAAGGAATTTAATTATTATTGTGCGTGGCTTATCTCGGGTAGGCTTCGGGACGAGCGCACGATGCGTTCTCTCGATTCCAGCTCCATAGTCGAGGGAAGCTCCAGCGCGACCCGCAGCAACTTTCTGATAAACTCCGTCATAGACAAGCCCTCCGCTCCTTCGGGAACGTTGTATATTCTGATAATTTTCCGCCGTGATCTTCCCTCCAGGTCAAGCAGTTTACCTTCTTGGTGATTTCATATTTTTATCATCTTACTCAGTATTCGCTCAATGTTTTGAACGCGATCTTCCACCTTCTCAATTCGAGTCTCTGCCCCCGCTATTTTTTTGATTGACATTGGCGAGCTCTGACTGAGTATCATGTAGCTGCTGCTTTATATCTTTCCGGAACTCCCCTATCTCTTTCAGAATTTCGATCATATTTGCCGCTTTGCCTGAACGAGACCCAGCGTCCGTCTCGCTAGCACGCGGTCGGGTAGGGGAGCCGCTCGCTGCACTCCTCTCGGACGCAGGCTCTGCAGTGTCACTTTTCAAATTTCCATTATTTTTCCCCATTCTTGCCCCTCTTTTCAGTTCAAATATTTTTCGAAAAATACTATATTTGATGGGTTAACGGGGCTTAATATGCGTTTTTCCAGAGGAGCTCGTGAATTAAGCGCCATTCTTGTCGATGACGTCACCGGAAACCCATCTTTAACTTGTTCTCTTGTTTGACTTCCTAGTTTATTGTTTTGTCTGAGTTTGGGGGTTAGTTAGCAGAGCACAAGTTCTTTCATGCCCTGAGATGTATTTAAAGGGACAATGCTACACCTTCAATGCATAGTCAATGTTTGATACATGGCTTTACT